>NC_069506.1:151004372-151219372 GCF_027579735.1 Bombina bombina | reverse complement strand
TCAGGTAAATAAATAAATGGGTAACACATAATTTGGTACATAGGCTGCAAAAATGACTGAGCCCTAATGCTAAAGTATCTGTAGATGTCATGAGACTGCATGAGATTGATTGCTTGGGAGTGCAACTTGAACTTTATTTTTCTGTGTGTAATAAATAATAAACTGCAGAGTGTTGCTCTCTGTCATTTGATTTTTTATTTATTATTGTACAATGCCCTGCAGTTAGCTAGCTCCAGCTAAAAGGGCTGAAAGACATCTTTATAAGTGTGTATAGGAGTTGGGTTTATGGTGATGTATAGAGATGTAGAAATTAACCCCTTATCTGATTTTAAATTGCATTTCCTTATTATTGTGATTATATTTATTGCCGTTGGTATCATTTTTATTTCTTGATTAAATTACAAAATCATTTACAGCACTGAGTACATGTTCAAGGGCTAACATAGTATATTTCCACTTACAATTCAGATATTAAAATTCAAAATACTTTCTGATTTAGGGATGCCAAATTTACAGTATTCAATTAAACAATCCAGTACTTCAGCAGGCTGTCCAGTAAAATCAATGCAACAATACCGAACAGTTAAATGTCCAGTTTTTCAAAGCCCCCTCTGCTCTCAGCTAACCGGTAAAGGTCTATTACTTTTCTATGCATTACAAATATGGCACTGAATCCACTGATATTTTACTGGCACTTAAGAGATTAAATGATCTATCATTGTAAGTGTGAAATAGAATACCTTAAACGATCAACATATAATTAACAAATTACCACACAGACACAGAGAGCTGGAGGTAATACCACACTGGTCATTTATTAAAGCACTATAATGTAATTAAAGGGACACTGAACCCAATTTTTTTCATTTTGTGATTCATATAGAGCATGCAATTTTAAGCAACTTTCTAATTTGCTCCTATTATCAATTTTTCTTCGTTCTCTTGCTTTCTTTATTTGAAAAAGAAGGCATATAAGCTATTTTTTTGTTTAGAACCATGGAAAGCACTTGTTTATTGGTGGGTGAATTTATCTACCAATCAGCAAGAACAACCCAGTTTGTTCACCAAAAATGGGCCGGCATCTAAACTTACATTCTTGCATTTTAAATAAAGATACCAAGAGAATGAAGACAATTTGATAATAGGAGTCAATTAGAAAGTTGCTTAAAATTGCATGCTCTATCTGAATCACAAAAGAAAAAATTTGGGTTCAGTGTCCCTTTAACTGAAAACATCATGGCAACTTTTTTGTGTAGCATATCAATCAATCAACCAGGATGACAGCAATAGAGGCCTAACCTAACCCCTACAAAGCTGGTCATGGTCCCAGGCATGCTGACACAGTATGGAGCCTAGCTAGAATGCCCTACCAGACAGAAACAAATACTTGAGCTGTTCAGCCTGCTACTAAAACCAGGAGGAGCACCCTCAGGCACACACCTAAGGATGTTGCTCCTCCCCAATGGCCATCACTCCTCCCCGCTCTCCGTTTGCCACCTTGGCCAAGACAACCGCTAACGCTATGGTGCCACACTGCTCCAATCATATGGGCCCCAGTCCAGCAAGTCGTACAACATGATGTAACAAGAGGTAGCAGCTATATTACCAATCCTGGACTTACCAAAAACTTTGTTCGCCTAGCCCTGTCAGCGCCAAGATTCTAAAGCCAATAAAAGGAAGTTGTAATAATAATGCCACCATCACATGAAGCTCCATGGCATAGAGAAGAAGAAAGAGGGCCAGAAGCCTGAGAAGACCTCCTTTTAACCTGTGATAAAAGCCAACACTCACACATACAGTTCACAACATCCTAAGGCCTTTAACCCTTAATATGTAATTATTTGTGTTACTGGCAGATTTTTTTTTAAAATATTGTGTTATTGTAAGCCATATGGGTTAAAGGGACAGTCTAGTCAAAAGTAACTTAAACAAGGACCATAGAGCGCCACCTAATGTCTGGATATACAGAAAAAAAATATTCTATTATATATTTAGAATAGGTGCTATAACCTTCATTTAAAGGAGCCGATTTACCAATGTTTGGCGGACGTGATCTACCAGACATTGTGCAATGACACCCTCTGCAGATTCGCCTTTAGCAGGGGGTGTCAATCAACCCGATCATACTCGATCGGGTGGATTGATGTCCGCAGCCTCAGAGGTAGCGGACATGTTAAGGAGCAGCAGTCTTAAGGCCGCTGCTTCTTAAAGGGACAGTACACTGTAAAATTGTTTTTCCATTATTGTATTTTGAATGACTTGTTATACTAGCTGCAGAGTATAAAATATTTGAGAAATTGCATTTTCAGGTTTATTTGTGTATATGAATTAGCTGGTTTTGTGCTTTGAAACCACAGCCTATTACAATGGGTTGAACTTAAAGGTAATATCAGATCTCATTATGTTATCACTTTGTGTACACACACTTGCTTCCTTATCTTATATTTGTCTGGAACACCAAAGATCAATACATAGAGAGAACATGGAAAATTATAATTATATTACTTAACTATCCTACAGGCCACTGAGAGTGTAATTTCTTCTGCTGGCTGTGTTTACTTAGGCTTGTCAATTGCATATACTCCAGTATTGAAACTTTCAGTATAGGTGGCTATACCACAGGCTAAATCAGCTATTTCAAATGCTGAAATAGGGGTAAAGGAGCTATTTGTAACCAATTTGATACACTCTAGCAGGTAAAAAGGATCATTGGGAATGATTTAAAGGGGAGAGCATTTTTGGGTGAACTGTCCCTTTAACTCCTTTTTCCAGTGAGCCTTCAGGCTCACGCAGAAACAGGGGTATTTGGCCCAATTCGGCCCATGATAAATCGGCCCCAAAGGGTCTATTTATATTTATTTATTGGTGATAAAAAAAGAAACACAAAAACAGGCCGCTATTTTGGTTAAGAAACACACAAAATTGCAAGAGGAAAAAAACAGCACTTAATACCAGCAAATATATAAACACTAAATAGTGTATCAATTTTCATTTATTTATTTAAAAAAAGGTAAATATATTCTCTATATACTGTATATCACCGTTAGATATACATTTGCGACATGTTATAATATTATTATTATAAGTTATTATTCCGCTTATAGATCTCAGGGATAGTATCAGAATGGCAAGCAAACCATATATTCTCAAAGCACTTGCCTGCCTAGGCCAGTAATCCTTCACCAGAAGGAGAAGGATTACCGGCCTGGCCAGGCAAGTGCTTTGTTGTCTTTATTTATAGACATTTTATTGTATTTATATGTTTAATTCAACATTTTTAATGTATTTTTTGTCATGCTTTTGTTTTAAAAGTAGTAACAGGAATGTGGAAATGCTTTTACACATTCCTGTTACTACTGTTGATCCAAAAGCAGGAAAAAAATACATTAAGTGTTTTCAAACTGTGCCTCAAAATGTAAAAAATTCAATCTTGACACCAAATTGGCAATCAGATTTCTCCTTGTAGCAACATGCTAGTATGCTGTCAATACTAACTGTTATTTCCCTGTATATCCTGCTTTACCAAAAAAACATCTGGATCCTTTTTTTGTTACAAATAAAGAGTAATAGAAAAGCTTTATAGATTAGAAAGGATTTTTTTTAGAATAGGGCAAAATTTAAAAAAAACCCTATCATAAAAAAAAGATTGCCCTGATAAGGGTATTTGGTCGGGCATTGCCCTTAGAAGGGCATTTGAAAAGGGGAATTGTCCTAAAGCGATTAAGCTATTTTGCATTAAAAAAAAAAAAAACTAAATCGAAGTACAAAATAAAAAACGTACCCTAAAAAAATACACACATAAAAAAGCCTAACGCTAAACCCCAAAGATGGTACTCATCCAACTTGATTCCAGTTCCTAGAGGGACAACTACTACTCCAAGGCAGTGCTTCGCTTCTATCCTCAGCCAAGTCAGTGCTCTACTAGTGATGTCCTCTTCCACTTGACCAGTCTTCATCTATATTCCATCTGCTGATCTTCTCATCTTCTGCTCCTCCGTCCCCGTCCTCCTCTTCATGCGGTCACTGCTGCACACTGAAATTTGAATGTGAGGTAACCCCTTATATAGGGGTTCCCTTGCATTTCTATTGGCTGATTTTTTTTAATTCTTAGATGGAAGATGGATGAGGACTGGGTGGAAGAGGAAATCCCCATCAAAGTATTGCCATGGAGTTAGCTGGGCGTTCCAGGGGAGTAACCTGCATTTTAATTAGGATACATTGTCAGTAGTGCAATATATCCCAAGGGCAGCACTGCAGGTTTTTTTTTTTCCAGAGAGCACACTGTCTGTGCTGTGTAAGAGTACTTAAAATACAGCCTCCCTCCATCCGCTGATAGTGTCGATGAGTGGCAATGTATTATTGAAGCCCCGACCACTATTATTTCCTATGGGAGACACATTGCCAATCATTGGCACTTCCTTGGGTCAGCCCCCCTTTTTTAGAATATATCGACAGACCAACGGACTGCGAGCCTGGTGAACCCAAGCAGGCATTTATTTGTTGGTCTGCCGATGTTTTGAATATTGGGGCCTATGAGAGAAAGGTGACCCTACCATTTGCAACCTGCCAAAGAAAAGCAGGACAATATACCAATTAGTGGAAGCCTTAGGATTCAGATGCCTAAACTCCCCCCACTGTGAAAAAGTGAATTTCCCAGCACATTATTCACACCAGGCACATGTTGAGCCACATAATTCATATTATACTGGAGAGAGAGAGACACCAAAAAACAAGGTGACACAGATAATACACACAGGAGGCGATGATGCCAACAACCTATTAACAGCATGCACTACACTATGTTTGCCAGTCCAAAAGCTACCGAAAAGAGTTCTAGAAGATCAAGATTGCTAAGGAAAGCACAGCACACCCAGTCATCTGTTCACAGTCCAGAGGACACTCACCGTCAAAGTAAGCTCCATACCCTTGAGAACCAGCAGCATCTGTGAACAGATGCAGTAACTGGCTCGACAACGGTTCTGACTTCAACAACACTACTTCTATGCCCCGTGTGCTTTATCCTCCACTATATGAATGCCAAACCTCTTCACAAGAGAGCTCAAAACTGCCATAAACCTAGCACATTCAGCTACAAATCCATCTAATGCTTTAGTGACCACTGCCCAATGTAGGAATTAATTAAATGCCTAAAGAAACCCAGAAGGCACAGAACAACCCATGGGCAAGCAACTATCCGTGTAATAGGACCCCCTAAATTTGTAGACCATCAACCAAAATGACTTAGGATGTATGGGCAATAAGCAGAAAGACAACTCATTGTCCAGCTTAGCCAATAAAGCCCTATAACCAACCCTTGTGTTGTGCAACACACAACTCTCCACTTCTAATGTGAGCGATATTAGCTCGGCCATGCTATCCACTGAAAGTAAAAGGGAAAGAAAGAGAGATAGAGATAAAGAGGAGAAAGAGAGAGAGAAAGCGAAAAAGAAAGTAAAAAAGAGAGAAAGAAAGAAAGAAAGAAAGAAAGAGAGAAAAGAAAGAGAGAAAAGAAAGAAAGAAAGAAAGAAAGAAAGAAAGAAAGAAAGAAAGAAAGAAAGAGCGAAAAGAAAGAGCGGAAAGAAAGAAAGAAAGAAAGAAAGAAGGAAAGAAAGAAGGAAAGAAAGAAAGAAAGAAAGAAAGAAATGGGGAGAGAAAGAGGGAAAGAAAGGGTGAAAGAAAGAAAGAAAGAAAGAAAGAAAGAAAGAGGGAAAGAAAGAAAGAAAGAAAGAGAGAGAGAAAGAGAGAAAGAAAGAAAGAAAGAAAGAGAGAGAAAGAAAGAAAGAAAAGGGGAAAAAGAAAGAAAGCGCAAAGAGAGAAAACAGAGAGAGAGAAAGAAAGGGGGGAATGAAAGAAAGAAAGAGGGAAAGAAAGAAGGGGGAATGAAAGAAAGAAAGGGGGAGAGAGAGATAGAGAGAGAGAGAGAGAGAGAAAGAGAAAGAGAGAGAGAGAGAGAGAGAGAGAGAGAGAGGGGGGGGGAGAAAGAAAGGAAGGAAGGGGGAAAGATAGAAAGGAAGGGGGAAAGATAGAAAGGAAGGGGGAAAGAAAGAAAGAAAGAAAGAAAGAAAGAAAGAAAGAAAGAAAGAAAGAAAGAAAGAGGGAAAGAAATGGGGATAGAAAGAGGGAATGAAAGAAAGAAAGAAAGAAAGAAAGAGGGAAAGAATGAAAGAAAGAGGGAAAGAAAGAAAGAAAGAAAGAAAGAAAGAAAGAAAAAAGGGGGAATGAAAGAAAGAAAGGGGGAGAGAAAGAGGGAAGGAAAGAAAGAAAGAAAGAGAAAGAAAGAGATAAAGAAAGAAAGAAAGAAAGAAAGAAAGAAAGAAAGAAAGAAAGAAAGAAAGAGAGAGAGAGAGAGAGAAAAAGAAAGAAAGAAAGAGAGAGACAAAGAGGAAAAAGAAAGAAAGAAAGAATTAGAGAAAAAGAAAGAAAGAAAGAAAGAAAGAGGGAAAGAAAGGGGGAAAGAAAGAGGGAATGAAAAAGAAAGAAAGAAAATAGGTATATGGGTTTGTGATTTGCTGCTGGCTGTCACATGATATACTGACCAGGGAAATGGAAGGAAAAATTAAGTACTGTTATATTGAATTTGTATTATGCACGTGTTTATTGTGCAATTGTACTGTATGTAATGGTCATTTAAAAGAACATTGTATTGTCATGAATATGTAAAAACAGCATTTACACATTAAAACATATTTATTTTTGCCTGAAAAAATATTAAGTTGAAACTAACAATGTGGTGTTTTTACTTCCTACTTAATCTCGCCATCTGATAATGACAACTGTCACTGCTTCAAAGAGGGACACACTTTTGCAAGTGTAACAGGAAAACATTGATTTATTCTATATTTTCTAATTTTAAAAAAACCTGTGAATACATTTTTAGGTACCCTATTTTAGATAAAACAGTGAAAGAAGTTGACTACAATGTCCACTTAAATATTTTTGTTTGTTTTAAGCCACTCCTCAATCAACTTTTATTTTTTTTTAAAGCACCAATAGCTATAGGGAGTGTGCATGCAGGCTACTGGTGTATTCTCGGTTGGCTGTGTGAACAAAAAAAAGTTATGTATTTTTTTTATTTTGCAATAATTGTTAAGAAGCTGTAGTTTTAAAAATGCTGTTTCATAATCTCTCCACCACTTTTGTGCTGGTGGTTTGAAATTACTCCAAACTAATCCAACCAGGTCGATTAACAGCCTCTGATATTGGGGAGATAATGAGAGTGGAGGGCCCTCTAGTGGGCCAGTAACAACATTAAGGGATTACCAACTTGAAGTCTGGAGAATGCTAGGGTGTTTTTGTTACAATGTTGCAGGCGAGGAGGCGGTGTTTTGTGCTTACCTTTATAGGGTCCTGCAGCAGTGTATCCGGCCTCTTTCTGTTCCAGACTTTGAGGAGAAAGTTTTTCTTTGTTCAGGGCTTGAATGATGGAGAGATCTAGAAGGAAGTCGGTGCCTCCCAAGCGCTTTAGGGAGGTTGTGGAGGTCGCAGAAAGGAAGAAGGGACCTGCAATGCAGAGAGAGGAGGACATGTCAGATGATGCGGTACCCCCCACACCCCAAAAAACCCCACCTAGCAGGAGTTTCAATAAAGGGAAAGGGCCTAAGAGAGGTGGGGGAGGTGGGCCTAGCACTGGTAGTAAGGCCCAAACTAGTGTGGGGCACCATTTAACCATGGGCCCTGATGTAAGTTGTAGTACACCTTCCCCTGTGTTACCCCGTGTTTGTTTATCCCCCAGGGGGAGGCAGGTTGCCAGGGGGGAGCAGGGGGGCTTGGAGGGGCTTGCTGAGGGCCCGGTATCGGCAGTGGGGCCTGAGAAGGAGGGGGGCCTAACGTCAAGGGCAGGTCATGCCCTCAATTATGGGCCTGGGGAGCCAAGGGCATTAGATGGGGCGCTAGGCCTAGCGCCTGCAGTATTGCCCGTTCTCCCGCCGGCTGCCATGGCGGCGGTTCTGGCCCTGGCCCAATCCCTTGCCATGGTTGTGGGGCCATCTGCACAGGGCCGGGCTGGTATGGCTGCAGTGGCGGCCGGAGGGAGCATGGAGGACCGTGGTCCGATTGCAGAGTGCGCAGCAGGCCCTCCCTCCACAGATGGCGGCTCTTGCGAGAGTTCCTCCTCACGTGCTTCCAGTGAGGATCGCGGCCGCCATCTTGGAGGGAGGGATGAAGGAGCAGAAGGAGGACCGCGCGACCGGAGCAGCCCAGGTAACTTGGGGAGGCTCCGGTTCGCGGGGGGGGCTCCGGCGGCCACAGGGAGGGTCCAGGGGGCCTCAGGGCGCTTACCTGGGTTGTTGGGTGCGGTGCTAGCGGAGGATGGAGCAATAAGGCCCGGAACAAGTGCGCATGCGCAGAGGCAGGCTGGTGCGCATGTTGCGAGGGCTGAAGTGATGCAGGGGGGCGGTTAGGCCCGGGACAAGCGCGCAGGCGCAGAGGACAGGAGGAGTGCATGTGGAGAGGGCTGAGGCAAATGATAGGGCGAGTAGGCCCGGAACCAGCGCTCTTGCGCAAAGGGAGCTGAGGGCACATGTGGAAAACAGGAATGGCATGCAAGCTGTGAATGTGGGAATGCAGCAGCGGGGGAGCTTAGCTGGAGAGCATGTGGGGATGACACGGGCTGGGAACACATGGCAATTTGTGGGAAGTATGCATGGTGCTGCGTGTGAGGCTCCTATGAACACACAGGGCTTGGTAAACAGGGATGGAATGCAGGACAACCAGTGAGTGTGTATGGAGGAAATGCTAAGAAGGGCTGTTCAAGCAGCTATGGGTGACGCAGGTATGATGGCCCGTCCTGGGTTCTGTGACAACGCCCAGGGGGGTCCTGTTCAAGAGGCAATTATTTCTAGGGCAGTGGCAAACGCACTGGGCATGAATACAAGGGGGGTGCAGACTGGGTCTAGGATGGGGGCCTCAGTCGGGGACCCTCCAGTGAACCAGATGTCTCCCCAAGTTGCTTTGTCTCCCCAGGTTACATCAGCAGCAGAGATGAGGACACCAGCTGGATCATCCAGTGTGCTGGTGGTGGCGGGGCCCAGCAGGGAACAGCAGAAGGAGGCTGACCCAGTACAGATGGCAGCGGCGGACGCCGACAGACCTGCAGTGGGTGAGTCCTTTGTTCTAAACACTACACACGCTGACACTGACACTTCTTCTAGCGGGTCAGGTTCTGAGAGTGGGGAGGACCTAGGGCTAGTGGGAAAAGGGCAGCGTAGGATGTTTAGATGGATCAAAAAGATGGCAGCGAATCAGGCGAAGGGGAGGTCTGTAGGTGCAGGGCAAGCAGAGGGGATAGCGGGGCCATCAGGGACGGGCCCAAATATGCCCTTGGAGTCACCAATCCCGCGCAAAGTGGCGGCACAGGGAGACACGTATCCCTGCCTGGTGCACTCCCTTTACGGCCATCTCAAGGCTAAAGTTATTAAAAAAATTCAGGAGGGACGTTACGTCAATATTTTTGAGCTCTCACTGGATGCATTCAGGGCCAAAGAGCGGGCCCTGGATGGATCCGGTCCGAAACGGGTGCGTAGGCCAGAAACCTATGAAGAATGGTTGAAATGCTTCGGGGTCCTGGCGTCCTGCTATGTGGATAGGTGGCCCTTACAGGGGCACAACTTGTTCAAATACCAGGACACGATTGAAGACATCCATGTCAGGTTTAAGGAGGGCGCATGGCGGGAGTACGACATGGCCTTCAGGAGAAAGATGGTTGGCAACCATCTGCTTCATTTTGGGACACAGGATATGCATCTGTGGTCCAAATTGGGCTTGGAGGGGCCATCCCCCCTTCCCTCCCCTGTGCGTCAGGCGCAGGGGCGGGTTGGGCAGAAGCAAGGTAGAAGGGGTAGAGAGTGCTGGAAATTCCAGGACAGATTGTGCGACAGAGGGAGCAGCTGTTCCTTTCGGCACATATGCAAGCACTGCGGGGGGCCCCACCCAGGTGTGGAATGCGGAAAAAGAAAAGAGCAGGGACAGGCCAGACCGGCCATTAAGCCGGGAACTGGAGTTAAGGGCCCCAACACTGCTTAATCTGGCAGCCATGATGCCATGGCTGGCCGATTACCCGGACCAGGAGTCAGCGGTGCTGCTCCGGGACGGGCTGGGTGTGGGCTTCCAGATACCAGTGCGGGGTCTGGTTGTGGGGTCGGGGGTTCATAGGAACCTGAAGACGGCCTATGAGTTCCCACAGGTAGTGAGGGACAAACTGGCTAAGGAGGTTGCGATGGGCCGGGTGTCCGGCCCATTTGCAGTTATGCCCATAGCCGACCTAGTGGTCTCCCCCCTGGGGGTTGTACCTAAAAAAGAGGTAGGAAAGTTCAGGTTGATTCATCACCTGTCCTTCCCTAAGGGCGCGTCAGTAAACGACGCAATTGATCCGGACCTAAGTACAGTGCACTATCAATCGTTTGATGAGGCGCTGACGTTGGTGCGAGTGAAGGGCCCAGGGGCTCTGATGGCAAAGCTAGACATTGTGTCAGCTTTCAGATTATTGCCACTGCACCCCTCTGCCTTTAGGCTTATGGGGATGAAGTTCGAGGGGGCATTCTATGTGGATAGGTGCCTGCCGATGGGGTGCTCGTTGTCATGCTCGTTGTTTGAGTGTTTCAGCACATTCCTTCATTGGGTGGTGACGGTGGCATCGGGGGGTGGGTCTGTGGCCCACTACCTGGATGATTTTCTGTTGGTAGGGAGAGCGCGAAGCACGGAGTGTGCGCGGCTCATGTCGGTAATGAGGGAGATCACAGATAGGTTCGGTGTTCCCCTGGCCGCTGACAAGACGGAGGGCCCTTGCACGTGCCTTACGTTCCTAGGGATAGAGATTGACACGGTCAAGGCTCTGTGTAGACTGCCAGACGATAAAGTGGAGCGTATGCGGCACATGGTGCGGCTAGTACGGGGGCAGGAGAGAGTGGCCAGAAGGGATGTGCAATCTCTATTGGGTTTGCTGAATTTTGCTGGCAGGGCGATTCCAATGGGAAAAGTCTTTAACAGGCGCCTGGAAGGGCAACTGAAGGGACCAATTGGAAGTGGCAAATGGATCAGAATCACACCGGAGGTCCGAGAGGATCTGAGGGTGTGGGACACATTTTTGTCACACTTCAACGGGATTTGCCTATGGAGGCACCCGACGGTGTCTAATCAAGTGTTGCATCTGTTCACCGATGCAGCCGGCAGTTTCGGGTATGGCGCATACCTGGACGGTGAATGGAGTGCAGGGCCATGGCCCCGCGAATGGGTGGAGGCTGGCTGGGTCAAGAACTTGACTTTGCTGGAGCTCTTCCCCATTGTGGCTGCGGTGGAAATTTGGGGAAGGAGACTGGCTAATAGGTCAGTGGTATTCTGGTCGGACAATCTGAGCATGGTGTACGCCATTAACAGATTGTCTGCCTCTTCGCCGGGGGTAGTTTGCTACTTGAGACATCTGGTGTTGCGCTGCTTGGTGCTCAACATCACATTCACGGCCGAACACGTCCCGGGGGTGCATAACGTTATCGCTGATGCACTCTCTCGATTCAACTGGGAGCAGTTTAGGAAGGCAGCGCCCAGGGCCGCGAAGGAGGGTCTAATATGCCCGTCTTTTCTTTGGCAGCTGTTCCAGGCTGGGAGGGGATCCTCCCCCTAATCAGAGCATCGTTGGCGCCAAAGACTTGGTCTACATACGTCAATCACTGGAATAAATGGGTGGTCTTCTGCCAACAGATGGGAGTGCAGGTGGAAGACGCGTCCAGGGTACAGATACTGGAATGGTTGGCTCAGTTAAGGATAGGAGGGGCTAGTAAAATGGGTGCTGCAAGCAAACTAGCAGCGTTAGCATTTTTTAATAAGGCATTGGGCTATGCTGACCACTCAAGGTCATTTCTGGTTCGTCAAGTGCTGAAAGGTTGGGGTAGGGTTTCCCCCCCGTCCTAAGGATCGGAGGGAGCCCATAACATCGGGTCGGTTACGAGACCTGGCCAGACAATTGCAATCAGCCTGTACATCGGACTATGAAAAACTCCTGTTTAGTGCAGCATTCGCGCTGGCTTTTGCGGGGGCATTACGAGTGGGGGAGTTGGTGTCCTCCTCCAAACTTAAAGGGACAGGAGGCATCCTGGCAGAGCACGTGCGTTGCTTGGGAGAGGGGCTTCTCCTGTTCGTTCCTCGGTCCAAAACAGACCAGGAAGGTAAGGGGGCATGGCTCCCGCTGCAGAGGCACGCATTTGAGGAATGCTGCCCGGTGCGATGTGTTGAAGAATTTCAAAGGGTAAGACCTCAGAGTAGCAAACAGTTTTTAGTGCACAAGGATGGCAGCGCCTTGTCGCTTTTTCAGTTTCGCAGGGTACTCGCGAAAATGGCAGAGCTGGTGGGGCTGGATCCGAAAAAGATTGCCCCACACTCTTTCCGAATTGGGGCAGCTACCAGCGCGGCAGCGGCTGGGACACCAGCTGCAGAAATTAAAAGGTTGGGCAGATGGAAGTCAACCCAATACAAAAGATACATTAGACCCACGTAGTAAGGGGGGCTCACATCCATTAGGGTCGGGTTCCAGGGCATTACGAGTGGGGGGAGGAGGTCTGTAGGAATTGCTTGAAAGGGGCATGACGGGTAATGTGGTTTTGATCTGTTTTGCCAGGTGTAAGAGGTGGCAATCCCCCTCCAGTTCGGGTATGGATTGTCGGACATTCCTACATCCATTGGGCGTCCATCAGGGCGCTGCGTTCAGCGGAAGGGCAGCAACTTGGATTTGCAACGTCCAGGGCGAACTTCCGATGGTTAGGGCGCAGGGGCCTCACGTGGGCTGATTTGCCGGCCTTATTGCAGGAGGCGCACAAGAGGTGGGGGCAGCCTAATGTGATAGTGCTGCACCTCGGGGGGAATGACTTGGGGTCTCTCCCAGCATTGGATTTGATAAAACGCATGATGGCAGACTTGAAGTGGGTACACACATGGCTTAAAAATGTTAAGTTGGGATGGTCCAATGTGGTCGCACGACTACATTGGCGGTATATTGTGACCCAGAAGGCCGCGTACAATGTACGAAAGAAGGTTAACCGGGAGATGGGAAGGACGGTCACGGCCTTAGGGGGCTTTGTGGTCAGACACGAGCTCTTAACGGCCGACAGGAAGGATCTGTTTTGCCCTGATGGTGTCCACCTGACGGATGTTGGTCTGGATATCTTCTTAAAAGACATCAGGAGCGCTTTATTGTTAGTTATATAAAAAAAAAAAAAAAAAGTTGTGGTAATTTGGTATAGTGTGTATATAGTTGCCTGTTGGCTTATTAGTTTGGCGGCAAGAGTACGCCTGGCTCTTGTGGCGGGTGGTCAAGGCCCTGGGGAGCGGGCACAGAAGGAGAAGAGTGACGGTCAATAAAAAGGGGAGGGGTTACGCCCGCCCAGGCGCCGGCTTGGGGGGTCCCCTCCCTTACGAATACAGGCTGAAAATCTCTTATTTCCACAGCTCTCTTTTTGTGCCATTGGGCATGAACAGCCGGGTGTCACGCTGCAAACACCGAAAGGGGCCTTGACCAGCTGCTGATAGGGGTTAGGTTTAGGGTGAGATGCCGCCAACGGATTGTTAACGAACTTGTTGCCAAGTTTTGGAAGTTAATTTATTTGAGTGCCTGCAATGGTATTAAATATCATCGCAGGCACAAGTTAAATCGTTATGTTTAAATAAACGTGACCGTGACTGGTCTTTGTTTTTTCTCCCAACTTAGTGTCTGGTCTGTTTATTTCTTATAAGTATAAGGTTTAAAGCAAGTCGTAAGATGGAATAGGGGGTTAAGACCTTATGAGAGTGGAGGGCCCTCTAGTGGGCCAGTAACAACATTAAGGGATTACCAACTTGAAGTCTGGAGAATGCTAGGGTGTTTTTGTTACAATGTTGCAGGCGAGGAGGCGGTGTTTTGTGCTTACCTTTATAGGGTCCTGCAGCAGTGTATCCGGCCTCTTTCTGTTCCAGACTTCGAGGAGAAAGTTTTTCCCCGCCCACCCGGCCCCTTGGGATGAAGAAGAGAGTGGCGGCAGCGATGCGGCAGCATGAGGGTGAGTGAACCCGGCAGGGGTAGGTTTAATTGAGCTAGCCTTTTGTAAGCCCGGGTTGTTAATATAGCCACCCACCCACATCAGGAGGGTTGTACGATTCGCCTGATGGGGGTGCTCTACTGGGTTGGGTGGAGATGCCCTAGCCGGCGGGTGGTCAAGGCCCTGGGGAGCGGGCAAAGAAGGAGAAGAGTGACGGTCAATAAAAAGGGGAGGGGTTACGCCCGCCCAGGCGCCGGCTTGGGGGGTCCCCTCCCTTACGAATACAGGTTGAAAATCTCGTATTTCCACAGCTCTCTTTTTGTGCCATTGGGCGTGAACAGCCGGGTGTCACGCTGCAAACACCGAAAGGGGCCTTGACCAGCTGCTGATAGGGGTTAGGTTTAGGGTGAGATGCCGCCAACGGATTGTTAACGAACTTGTTGCCAAGTTTTGGAAGTTAATTTATTTGAGTGCCTGCAATGGTATTAAATATCATCGCAGCCACAAGTTAAATCGTTTATGTTTAAATAAACGTGACCATGACTGGTCTTTGTTTTTTCTCCCAACTGAGTGTCTGGTCTGTTTATTTCTTATAAGTATAAGGTTTAAAGCAAGTCGTAAGATGGAATAGGGGGTTAAGACCTTATTGGGGTGGTCTTTCCCTAGTTACAAACTTTGCAAGAACATTGCTAAATTGAGTCTGTGGGAAAATGAAATTGCTTTATTTTGCTCTTGAACCCTGACAAGTTGAGGAACATCTGATGCTTCCTTTATTACCAAGATACGGTTAAATTCTGTGTCAGTAGGTTTTCGTTCTGGAAAACTGGAAATCTGGAAATAGGAAAGCCATATCACTCATCCCTGCTAAATCTTACTTTATTTTAGATCTTCAGGGCTAACTTTGAGACAATGGGCTACATTTACTGTTCGTCAGGCAGACATGATTTGCTACAGCGAATCATGCCCACCAGAACTCATTGTGAATGGACAGCATACAGTTGTGCTATTCCACCCCCTGCTCACTCATGACCAATCAGCAGGGGCGGTCAATCATCCTGATTGGATCAGACCTTGTAAGTGGTGGACAGGTTACAGAGAAGTGGTCTTTGAAGCAGCAATCGCTGTTTGGTAAATAGAGCCCACTGTTTCAGGGCAGTAGTACTATACCTGGGTTGATAAGGATATAACGTTGCATACACTTTCTAGTCTCTAGTAGTGTTAAGTCATCTGTGCAGTATAAAATTGTGCTTTTATGCACAGAGAGAAATGTAAATTCCTTGGGAGATGTGGAAGGCACATATGTAGGGCTCTTATGTTAATTAAACATCAAAAAGTGCTCCGTAGGTATCATAAGCCCTTTTTCTTCATCAGTGCAATTTTTAGGTATTCATTACTCATATATACTATGGGCCATATTACGAGTGAAGCGCAAAATATCGCTTACACAAGCATGATATTTGCACTCCACTCAGCAATACCAGCACATGCAAATGTAGGAAAGCTTTGCACTCATGAGAGCACCCTTCCATATGCTCCAGAACCTAGAGCAACGAAGGGGGTAAGTTGCACAGTGATGGGCAGCACATTTAAAATATATATGTATATAAATATATACATATATATTTATGTGTTTATATGTGTATATACATATATATTTATGTGTTTATATGTGTATATACATATATATTTATGTGTTTATATGTGTATATACATATATATTTATGTGTTTATATGTGTATATACATATATATTTATGTGTTTATATGTGTATATACATATATATTTATGTGTTTATATGTGTATATACATATATATTTATGTGTTTATATGTGTATATACATATATATTTATGTGTTTATATGTGTATATACACATATTAACCCATTAATGTATATGTATATAAGCATATACATATATATTAATAGGAATAACACAGTCCCCATAGACCGCAACATTGTTTTTTCTAACACCCCACGCCCACTTACTTTCAGCCCTTAAAACTGCTTTGTGCAATTATTTAAAAAAAAAAAATGCTACATTTTTTTAAAACAACACTACACTTTTTTTATTTTTGGGGCAATTGGGGGACATTTTTAAAATTAACCAGAGATCTGATCTCTGGTTAATTTTCGGAGCTCTAATTGCTACCGCAAGCTTGTGATAGTATTAACAAGCCACTTCTAATGGCTGGTTATTTATCGTGTGCCCGTAACCCACAATAAATTAGATCCATTTGTAATCTACCCCTATATTTCTTCATCTTTGACAAGACTGCGGTGGGCATAGTTCCACTGTGTGACCGAGACGTATGCAATGACTTTTTATAAACAATTTTGTTTGCTAACATAAGCAAAACAAAAATGCTTCTAAATGAAAGTCAAATGTACTGCTGTGCATTCTAAATTTACTTGTCGCTTTAATTTACAAACAATTGTAAAACTATGCCAAAGAAAGATGTATACTTAAAAATAACTATATCCACTATAACTATAGCAATAAAATAATAATGAAGCAAATATTCCACATATGTCATTAATAACCCTTCACTGAAATATATCAGCTAAGACTAGTATTTTGCGTCCTAACTTTACCAAAACAATTTCACTTATTTTTAACACAGTCACTAATTAGGCAATTCCAACATTTTGCAGATATTTTGCATATTTTAGAATTGAACTCCAAATGCTTTGCAAGACTGTTTATGGTTATATTCACACCCAATAAAATAAAGATGAAAATCAGAATCAAATAGTGTTAGGGTTTGTAAATATTAAAACCTTGTGTCTCTTGAGCAACAATTATTTTAGTATTGATTCAGCGTGTTACTTTGAACAAAGAAAATCCAGTAGGAATGAAAAGGCAAAAAAAATCAGGAGTACAAGTCCTGTAATCCGACTATCTTTATGTGCCCACAGCTCTGCAAGTACAGAATCTTTTAAGACCAAACCTTTTCTGCAACTGGCTAGATTTTATAAGGGGTTTGAAAATGGCTACTTTAGATTTTTATTCTGTTGCAATCACATTTAAAGTTCAAAAAGCATATTTACACTGAGAAACAAAGAGGATGATATTGATGCCGCAGTAAAGAATATCCTAGGGTTTAGAGAAGTGATAATATGAAAGAAGGATTTGCTAATAAGTCTTGCCCAGGAGCTAGTTAAAGGAATAACCTCATAGGTCACAATTGGTTCCTTTCAGCTTTTGTTTGCTGTTATTTAGGTCTTACAAAAGCCCAGTCTGCATTTTTGTAAGAAAATAGCATACATTTAAAAGGTGGGTTTTTGGCCATGGAAAGAGAACGTAGGAGGAAAGGATTGTTGACCCTTTGGAGGAAGGGGAACTGGAACCCTTTCTTGGTGCGACAGATGGGATGGTGGAATGGGGTTAGAATGTTAGTTTAAAAAACAATGTGAGGGGGTTCCTGTTCTCCCCTTGCAAATGTTTCTTCCCCATGACCAACTTAGTAGCAATTTTGATTAGCTCTTTGGGTATTGGGCTCTACTGATCAATATTGTGAGAATTGATTAAACATTTTATCACCATAGGGGATCTTACTAGTTCCACTTTAAAAGTAAAATGTTGTTAACTTATTTAAGTGGCTTTAAAAAAGTTCTGTGTTTAAGTCTGTTGCATTCATAATTGAGGTCATATTCTTCACTATAAGAGTTGTGTGTTATATTTGGGAAGTTATTCATGTGTATTTAAGTCATTGGTCTCTACATTTTGATGATTAATGGGCCAAGATCGGTATTGTCCATCCAAAAGCCTTAACATTGCAGCTACTCTCCACATATAGCATTAGGGAAACTATCATAGTCGTCTGACATAACTCATAGTGCACATTACATTGTTCTTACTTTTTAACTTATTTAGGGCCAGATTACAAGTGGAGTACTAACAGTTACGCAAGAGTGAAAAGAGATTTTTCAAGGGGGTTTGCACACATCAGGTTTTTCGTTAATAACAAATTGAAAGCAAACGTTAACAGGATAGCGCGTCCTTGAAGCTCTGGTTAAATGTTTCTAGAAAAAAAAAAACATTACAAATTACAGTTACACTCATAATAACACTATCTAATAAAAAATATAAAAACAAATATTGCAGAAAAAAGTTATAAGGGCTCAAACATATGAGGTCTCAGGTGTTAGAAAAAAAAGGCAGGCAAAGGGATTTAACATACAGATACATGCACATACATGTCTAAAGATATATATATATATATATATATATATATATACAGTATATATATATATCTATATATGTGTGTGTGTGTACACATGTATTTATGTATTTATATGTGTATATATATATATATATGTATATATAAACACATAAATGCATATGTACACACATATAGACATATACATAAGTGCATTGGAGCTCTTTACAGTTAAGTAGATGAAAACATGCATATTTATGCAAAATTCATATTTAATAAAGTACTAGACTGTGTATTTACTGTAAATATTTCACATTCCAATGTTTTTCACATAAAGGAAAAATGTTCTATGTATTTATACAACCCCAATTCCGAAAAAGTTGGGACAGTATGGAAGATGCAAAAAAAACAAAAAAAAAACAAAAAGATTAATTTGAAAATTCACTTCACCCTGTACTATATTGAACACACATTATTAATACATTCTTTGATGTTTTACTTTGTGAGTTTAATGTATTTTTGAAAGTATACACTCATTTTAAATCTGATGACTGCAACACCCTCCAAAAAAGTTGTGACTGGAGCAATATAGTACTAATAGCGATGAACAAGTTGAAAAAGAAGGTGATGTGAAACAGGTGAGGCAATCATGTAATCATAGTATATAAAGAGCCTCCAAAAAAATCCTAGTCCTTCAAGAGCAAGGATGGGTCGAGGATCACCAATCTACATACAGATGGGCCAGCAAATAATCCATCACTTTGAGAACAACATTCCACAAAGACAAATCATTAGGATTTGGGGCATATCACCTTCTACAGTGCACAATATAATTAAAAGATTCAAGGAATCCGGTCAAATCTCGGTGTGTAAAGGGGAAGGCCAAAAACCACTTCAGAATGCACGTGATCTCCGATCCCTCAGACGTCACTGTCTCAAAAAATGTCATTTGTCTGTAATGGATATCCTGACGGGTACGGGAATACTTTAGTAAACTAAGTATACTTTGTAAGTCAACACCATTTGCCACTGCATCCACAGATGCAAGTTAAAGGGACAGTTCACCCAAAAACTTTCGCCCCTTTAAATTATTCCCAATGATCCTTTTTACCTGCTAGAGTGTATTAAATTGGTTGCAAGTGGCTCCTTTACTCCTATTTCAGCATTTGAAATAGCTGATTTAGCTTGTGGTTTCCCAACCTATACTAAAAGTTTTGATACTGGCGTATACGCTATTGACAAGCCTAAGTAAACACAGCCAGCAGAAGAGATTACACCCTCAGTGGGGGGCATGACAGTTAAGTAATAAAATGATAATTTTCCATTGTTCTCTCTATGTATTGAGCTTTGGTGTTCCAGACAAATATAAGATAAGGAAGCAAGTGTGTGTACATAAAAGTGATAACATAATGAGATCTGATATTACCTGAAGCTCAACCCATTGTAATAGGCTGTGGTTTCAAAGCACAAAACCAGCTACTTCAGATACACAAATAAACCCGAAAATGCAATTTCTCAAATATTTTATACTCTGCAGTTGGTATAACAAGTCATTTAAAATACATTTATGGAAAAACTATTTTACAGTGTACTGTCCCTTTAAGCCTTCACTATGCAAAGCAGAAGCCATACATCAACACTGTCCAGAAGCGCCGCCGACTTCTCTGGTCTTGACTTCATCTGAGATGGACAGTAACACAGTGGAATAATTTTTTGTGGTCTGACGAGTCAACATTTCAAATAGGTTTTGGAAAAAACAGCCCATTGTGTAATTCTGAGCCAAAGAGGAAAAGGACCATCCAAGTTGTTATCAGCATCAGGTCCAAAAGCCAGCGTCTGTTATCGCATGGGGGTGTGTCAGTGCCAATGGCATGGGTAACTTGCACATCTGTGAGGGCACCATTAATGCAGAAAGATATGTATACCTTTTCGGGCAACATATGCTGCCATCCAGACGTTGTCTTTTCCAGGGACATCCCTGCATTTTCCAGCAGGACAACCACATTCTGCCAAGATTACAGGCGCATGGTTGCGTAAACAGAGAGTGCGGGTGGTAGCATGGCCTGCCTGCAGTCCTGACCTGTCTCTGATTGACAATGTGTGGTGCATTATGAAGGGCAACGAAGTCCCCATACAGTTGCACAGCTGAAGACATGCTTAATGGTGAATGGGGAAAATTTCCACTTGCTAAACTTAACCAACCGGTGTCCTCAGTGCCCAAACGCTTAATAATTCAAATAAAAGATGATGTTACACAGTTGTAAATAATCGGCTGTCCGAACATATTTGGAGTGTTTTGCAGTCATCAGATTTGAAATGATTGTATATTTATAAAAATAAGGGCCAAATGTATTAAGAGGCGGGTAGACAGCTTCTCAACTTGCAAAGCTGTCCACCCGCCTTCGCTACATATGGGCAGCGGATCTGTTAGTCTGCTGGCCAGTATGTATCATTACACACCCATCAGAGTGTGTAATGTCTGCCCCTTCATTTACGCGACCAATCGGGCGAGTGAAAGGACTGTCAGTCACCAAGAGCAAACAAGCTCTCTGTGATTTCTCTCCGCCACCTCAGAGGTGGAGTAGTGTGTAAGAAGCAGCGGTCTAATGACCGCTGCTTCTTACATTGCGGGAAGCAGGCTCACATATGCGAACCTGCCCCACAAGGGCTCCAGAGCAGCTCCGTACATGGAGCCCTAAATTCACAAAGTAAAACATAAAATTATGTGTAAATAATGAGTTTTCCATATAGTACAGGCTGAATTGAAATTTCAAATGACTCTTTTTAGCATTTTCCATTCTGTCTCAACTTTTTGAGAATTGGGGTTGTAAATCGATATTCCTATATATATCTGTATATATTTATACCTATATATAATCATATATATATACAATTATATATATATATATATATATATATATTGTACCAAATTACCATCAGATATATGTAGAAATATTTATTTATGAATAAATAGAACATATTCTGCTATGTGAAGAACATTGAAATGTGAAATATTCATATTTTTATGTCAGACTAGCGTACTTGAGAATTTGCAAATGAGTTTGTGCGCATGCAGGGTGTTAAGTTTTTTTCCACTTTTTTTGCTCCATTGACTTCCATGGGGGAATACATCATCACGTGCGATATTCAAAATTCAGCTTTTTATGCGCATCAGGTTAACACTAGTGCAAAAACATTTTATTTCAACTTGTATTATGAGTGCTACCCAACGCACGCAAAAACCTTACTTCTTGGGCACTTAATGCATGAGCGGGAGCGTTAAATACCGCTCCACTTGTAATCTGGACCTTAGGAGGAAAAAAAATAAAAAACTTATGAATCTACATATGTTTTTTTTCCAGAACATGCTGGAAAAAAACATGTAAAGGTTTATTGAGGACCACCTCATATTTAATTATCTTTCATATCACACAAGCAATTACAGTACATTATTTCATTAACTGTTCTGGAAGTTGTACACGGTTCCTACTAGGTCAATTATTGCATTCTTTTAAATTAATAATTGTCTGTTTGCACTAATTGACTTCATAAATGTGGCATGACATTTTTTTCTCATTGTAACCTCGCTCATTATTATGTGAAACAGAAAAAAAAGACTTTAAGTTTTAACAAAAGAAATATAGATTAACAAGTGAAGAAATGAAAAATACTAACTCAGGTTCAAATTAATATAATTCACTTGATTTATAAGCAGTACATATTAAGTTGCAAAATCTGTACAATGTTTAAATTCTTTAAACAGAGCCTGTCAAGTATTCATTTTTCAAAAAAATACAGTTTTCAGACATTTATCTTGCAGAATTTCAATGTGTCCCAGAAATAAAATAGTTATAAAATGCATAGACAGCATAGCAAACTGTTTATTCATTTTGTAAATACCAGTTGTGTGTATGAATAAACTGGGATAAACTAAGTTAGAGAGACTAGAGAGACATTGAAATAAAATGAATATATATATATATATATATATATATATATAAAAGACTTTTTAAACATGTTAAAATAATTTTTTTATTATCTAATACCCCCTCCTCTCCATGCAATCGTTCGCAGCACACTGAAGATTAAATGCAAGGGACCCATTTTATATGGGGGCACCCTTGCATTACTATTGAAAAATTTGAAATCAGCCAATAGGATGAAAGCTGCTTACATCCTATTGGCTGATTGGCGGACGATCGCATGAAGAGAACCTCAACATCGCTGATGACTGTGGCCGCTGACCATTCCGGATCCGATGACCGCTCCGGCTCTGGGTGTTTTTATTTTGGGGGGGCTTTTATATTTTTATAGGGCTATTATATTAGGTGTAATTGTTTTATATTTGATAATTTCAGTTATTATTTTTTGTAAACTTAAGGCTAGATTACGAGTTTTGCGTTAGAGGCTATGCGGTGCTAACGAGCAGTTTATTTAATTTAATTTTAGTGTAGTGTTAGGTGTTAGTGTAACTTAGGTTAGGTTTTATTTTACAGGTAAATTTGTCTTTATTTTAGCTAGGTAGTTTATTAAAAAGTTAATAACTATTTAATAACTATTCTACCTAGTTAAAATAAATACAAACTTGCCTGTAAAATAAAAATAAACCCTAAGCTAGATACAATGTAACTATTAGTTATATTGTAGATAGCTTAGGGTTTATTTTACAGGTAAGTATTTAGTTTTAAATAGGAATAATTTAGTTAATTATAGTAATTTTATTTAGATTTATTTAAATTATATTTAAGTTAGGGGGGTTAGGGTTAGACTTAGATTTAGGGGTTAATAACTTTAGTATAGTGGCGACAACATTGGGGACGGCAGATTAGGGGTTAATAACTTTAGTATAGTGGCGACAACATTGGGGACGGCAGATTAGGGGTTAATAAATGTAGGTAGGTGTCGGCGATGTTAGGGATGGCAGATTAGGGGTTAATAATAATTAACTAATGTTTGCGATGCAGGAGTGTGGCGGTTTAGGGGTTAATATATTTATTATAGTGGCGGCGATGTCCGGTTCGACAGATTAGGGGTTAAAAAATTTCTATTAGTGTTTGCGATGCGGGAGGGCCTTGGTTTAGGGGTTAATAGGTAATTTTTGGGTGTTAGTGTACTTTTTAGCACTTTAGTTAAGAGTTTTATGTTACGGCGTTGTAGTGTAAAACTCTTAACTACTGACTTTAAAATGCGGTACCAGTCTTGACAGGAGAGGGTCTACCGCTCACTTTTTGTCAGACTCGTAATACTGGTGCTATGCAAATCCCATTGTAAAAAGAGGATACGCAATTTACGTAAGTGGATTTGCGGTATTTTCAAGTCTGGCCAAAAAAGAGAGCGGTACACCTGTACCTGCAAGACTCATAATACCAGCGGGCGTTAAAAAGCAGCGTTGGGACCGGCCAACGCTGCCTTTTAAGCCTAACGCAAAACTCGTAATCTAGGTGTTAGTTTTTTCGTAATTTAGTGTTTTTTATTTTTTGTAATTTTAGATTTTTTTACTTTTTTGTAGTGTTATTTTTTTTTTAAATTTGTAATTTAGATATTTTAATTGGTAGTATTTTTCATCTTATTAGAATAGTAAGGTTAAATTAATGTATAGGTTTATTTTTATTTCACAGTTAAGTTATTATTTATTTAAATATAGTTAAATTGTAATTTTATTTTAAAGTCAGGGAGTGTTAGGTTTAGGGGCTAATAGTTTAATTTAGTGTTTTGCGATGTGGCGGGGTCAGCGGTTTAGGGGTTAATAGGTTTATTTAAAAAGAAGAAGAGAACAGGCGCCAAATGGTGTGTATCGTTTGAACTACAGAAGGCCAAGCCCCCAAATGAATCTTACTTAGAGGATTTCCAGCACTTGAGAAGTGCCACATATGCCTTCTGAACTATTTGCAGCCGTCCAGCTAGCTGAATTAAGGCCAATGTTGCTTCAGTGTTAGACTGTGCAAGACAAAATCACAAAAGTGCCACAATAGTGTGTATCAGTGAGAACACTAACAAATACGCAAATATTAAAATGTACTCACGAGATGTAGGGCACTTGAGAAGTGCCACAAAGACCTCCTGGGCACTTATCAGCTGTCCAGATCACTGTGTTCACAGGTAATCCTCTGGGCTAAAGCGTTAGGTTCACAATGGCTCCAAAAAGCAATTTGGGATTCAACCTCCAATCAGTAAAAATATCAGTGCATATATGGCAGAAAATAAAATACCAAAAAATGCCGTGCTACTAGTAAAATATAAAATGTTTAATAAAAACAATTTTCACAACGCGTTTCCCGGTTGCTAAGACCGTTTCCTCAGGTGTGTATTAAGATACTAAGTAGCACAATTTTATAGCCCATGTCGGCGTCTACCCCGACACAGAGCGCATGCGTGAGCAACTTCTGGCCCGTATAACCAATCAGCATCATTCGAAAAACCGGCTAAGTGTTGATAGGTTACTAGACTGGAGGCTTGGTTTGTCCAGCCTTAATTTTTAGCCAATTGGCCGATGATATGTTTAAATCCAATGTCCGAACTATTTATAACTAGTGATGTCGCGAACTTAAAATTTTCGGTTCGCGAACCGCGGACTCGAACTTCCGGTATTGTTCGCAAACGCGCGAACCGCGCGAACCGCCATTGAATTCAATAGGCAGGCGAACTTTAAAACCTACAAGGACTCTTTCTGGCCACAATAGTGATGGAAAAGTTGTTTCCAGGGTCCTAACACCTGGACTGTTGCATGCTGGAGTGGGATCCCTGGCAAAACTCCCATGGAAAATTACATAGTTGATGCAGAGTCTGCTTTTAAGTCATAATGGGTCTAAATCAACTAACATTCCCAAAGTGGCTGTCTCAAAACATCCCGGACAGAAGATAGATTGATAGTGATAGATAGGATAGATAGATATACATAGATTGATAGTTAGATAGAATCGATAGAAGAGAAATAGATATATTTGTTAGATATATAATTACCCTAATAAATTCTAATAATCAAACATGCGTTCTTGGACCCAACTAGCTTGTGTCAATTAGTACTTTTCTTAGCACTTTAATCCCTGTTCCCCCCCCCCTATCGTGGGAGTTCTATATGGCCTGCCAGATTACCCTGAAAAATTATAATAATAATAATAATATATATAAAATATAATAATAAGACATGTGGTCTGCTACCTATTTTAACGAGGTTGTGTTTTAAGTACTACCATTCTTAGCACTTTAATCTCTGTAACTCCCCCTATTTGGTGAGGTCTATACGGCCTGGATGATTACCCATACAAAATATAATAATAAGACATCTGCTCTTGATCTGCGACCCATGGTAACTATGTTGTGTTAATTAGTAATGTCCTTCGCATTTTAATAGCTGTTACTCATACTCACCCTATCGGTGGAGGTCTATATGGCCTGCATGATTACCCTTACAAAATATAACAACCAAACATATGTTCTGGGACCCATGGTAAGTAGGTTTTGTTATGTAGTACTGTTCTTTGCATTTTCATACCTGTTACAACACCAAATGGTGGCAGGTCTATCTGTCCTTCATGATTAGCTGCACCCAACCCCAAAAAAAAAGCAGAGTGTTCTTAGACTAACACCCATGGCTAACTCTGTTGTTTCAATTAGTACTATTCTTAGCACTTTCATCCCTGTTACGGGCGGTCTACATGGCCTGCATGATTAGCTGCACCCAATACAAAAATAAATCCAAGCGGTCTTGGATTAACAGCCATGGCTAACTCTGTTGTTTCAAGTAGTACTATTCTTAGCACTTTCATCTCATCATCCCTGTTACTTCCAGGACTCTCGGTGGTGGTGGTCTACATGGCCATCATGATTAGCCTAACCAAATACTACAATCCAACCTTGGCCCAGTCTTCCTAAGGCCCTTCATTGGCTGTATTTTGGTAGTACTGTTCTTATTAGTTTAATAGCTGATACGACACAGAATGTTGTCAGCTCTATATGGCCTGCATGAATAGCCGCACCCAAAGCCCAAAAAAAGCCAAGCGGTTTTGCACTAACACCCATGGCTAACTCTGTTGTTTCAAGTTCTACTATTCTTAGCTCTTTCATCTCATCATCCCTGTTACTTCCAGGACTCTCGGTGGTGGTGGTCTACATGGCCATCATGATTAGCCTAACCAAATACTACAATCCAACCTTGGCTCAGTCTTCCTAAGGCCCTTCATTGGCTGTATTTTGGTAGTACTTTCATCCTTTTGAATAAAAGATTACAGTAAAGGCATTGATTTTAGAAACCCACAGATCATTATTTGCAACCGTGAATTTAGAAAAAAAAATTGATTACACAGCCGTGACACTTATTTATGCTCAGGCCTTTTTAATACGAGGGTCCCGGAGCCTCAACCGAAACAACAGCATGAAAGAGGAGATATGTCATCCTTTTGAATAAAAGATTACAGGAAAGGCATTGATTTTAGAAACCCACAGATCATTATTTGCAACCGTGAATTTAGAAAAAAAAAATTGATTACACAGCCGTGACACTTATTTATGCTCAGGCCTTTTTAATACGAGGGTCCCGGAGCCTCAACCGAAACAACAGCATGAAAGAGGAGATATGTCATCCTTTTGAATAAAAGATTACAGGAAAGGCATTGATTTTAGAAATCCACAGATCATTATTTGCAACCTTGAAATTAGACAAAAACATTGATTAGACAGCCGTGACACTTATTTATGCTCAGGCCTTTTTAATACGAGTGTCCCGGAGCCTCAACCGAAACAACAGCATGAAAGAGGAGATATGTCATCCTTTTGAATAAAAGATTACAGGAAAGGCATTGATTTTAGAAACCCACAGATCATTATTTGCAACCGTGAATTTAGAAAAAAAAATTGATTACACAGCCGTGACACTTATTTATGCTCAGGCCTTTTTAATACGAGGGTCCCGGAGCCTCAACCGAAACAACAGCATGAAAGAGGAGATATGTCATCCTTTTGAATAAAAGATTACAGGAAAGGCATTGATTTTAGAAACCCACAGATCATTTATATGACCCGTGTAATAGAAAAAAACATTCATTAGACACCGGTTACACTTATTTATCCTCAGGCCTTGTTAATACGAGGGTCCCGGAGCCGCAACTGAAACAACAGCATGAAAGAGGACATATGTCAATCTTTTTGAATTATAGATTACAGGAAAGGCATTGATTTTAGAAACACTGAGATAATTACTTGCAACCGGGAAATAAAAAAAAAAATTGAACAGACACCCAGTACACTTTATTATCCATAGGCCTTTTCAGCAGAGGCTCCAGGACCCTCAACAAAAACAAGAGCAGGGAGCTGGGCATAGGAGTACAATGGAGTGTGACAATAATAATCTGAAGGTGAAGATTGCATAGTGGCATAGTTGTGGCATTTTAATTTTGTTATTGTGGGAACTTAGTACTTGCAATGACCTTGCTCTGGTGAATCCATATCGCAAATGTGTTATTTAAGGCACTGTTTGTCTATTTTTTTGAATATCAGCATTTGGTAAATGAAGCTCAACTTAGGCTGGTGAGAAACAACCTTTCTTCTGGCTGTTTGCAAATGTTGTGGCTCTGGACAAACATGTGAATAAGGGGCCATCAGCCATATTCTGCACGCAACCCCTTTGATGATTGACGATAAACATGTGTCACCTGCAAGCAGATCTCGTTACTTCTGTCTAAATCATCTTCCTGGTATGGACAGGCCACTGTTTCCCACAACAAGTACGAATTTTGAAATACAAGATTGTCTTGAGTATGGTAGGAAACCAAAGTTTATTTAATTCAGTACTATCTATCACCACAAAAAATGAACTTCTTGAAGCAACAAAAATGCCAGCAATTTCATGTGCTTATGGATGACAAGGACGTCATGTCCTTTGGTGCACAGAGATGGAGACGATTTTTGCCCTCCCTGTACACTACCCAGATGTCTCAAACATCACCAGAAACACAATACAGCCACTCTTGTGAAGTTCCTGGTATTCCGGTAGCCATCTCTTTGCGCTCCTAAAGGAATACTTTATCAGTGTTTTTGTATACATCCGACAACAGCTTCGGAGACTGTGGTGACGCACATGTTATTTACTGTTGTTCCAGCTGTGGCAATATCAATTGGCATGAAAAAGTTAAGATTTGTGGGTTGTGGAGCCTATAGCTGTTAAGGTAGGACGTGTGTTTGAGGAGCTCCAGGTCTTACAAGTTACTTTGGAGTTAGTTTTCAACCTTAATTTAATTTTCTTTTTGGGATTCATAGTCACACTTTCTGGGGCTATCCAAGAGGAGCCTGGTAAAAGCAGTAGTAGTCACCCCTTATATCAACGGGTACGGAGACCTGTTTTTTGCGTTTTCAATATTGCGCCGTACCCCAAACTAATCCTGAATGAAAAAAAAAAAATAACAATTTGGACTAGTGACGCACATTTTATGCACGCTGTGGCAATTGCAATTTGCAATAAAAATAATCTGCTAACAACAACCACTACCTACGACCACATCTGACTCCTGAAGTCATGCTTCAGTTATTAAGTCAAGTTAAATTAAATTTTTTTTCTTTATTATGCGCAGCAGAGGCTCCAGGACCCTCGACAAAACCAGCAGCAGGAAAGAGGACATATGGCATCCTTTTGAAAAAAATGATTATAGGAAAGACATTGATTTTAGAAACACAGAGATCATTAGTTGCAACCGTGAAATCACAAAAAACTTCGATTATACACCAAGTACACTTATTTATCCTTAGGCCTTTTTAGCAGAGGCTCCAGGACCCTCCACAAAACCAGCAGCATGAAAGAGGACATATGGCATCCTTTAGAAAATTAGATTACAGGAAAGGCATTGATTTTAGAAACACAGAGATCATTAGTTGCAACCGTGAAATTACAAAAAACTTCGATTATACACCAAGTACACTAATTTATCCTTAGGCCTTTTTAGCAGAGGCTCCAGGACCCTCAACAAAAACAAGAGCAGGGAGGTGGGCATAGGAGTACAATGGAGTGTGACAATAATAATGTGAAGGGGAAGATTGCGGAGTTGTGTCATTTTAATTTTGTTACTGTGGGAAATACTAGCAATGACCTTGCTCTGCTGAATCCATATTGCAAATGTGTTTTTTAAGGCACTGTTTGTCTATTTATTGAATATCAGCATTTGGTAATTGAAGCTCAACTTAAGGCTGGTGAGAACCGACCTCTCTTCTGGCTGTTTGCAAATGTTGTTGCTCTGGACAAACATGTGAATAAGGGGCCATCAGCCATATTCTGCACGCAACCCCTTTGATGATTGACGATAAACATGTGTCACCTGCAAGCAGAGCCCGTTACTTCTGTCTAAATCATCTTCCTGCTATGGACAGCCCACTGTTTCCAACAGCAAGTCCGAAGCTTGAACTACAAGATTGTCTTGAGTATGGTAGGAAACCAAAGTTTATTTAATTCAGTACTATCTATCACCACAAAAATGAACTTCTTGAAGCAACAAAAATGCCAGCAATTTCATGTGCTTATGGATGACAAGGACGTCCTGTCCTGTGGTGCACAGAGATGTAGAGGATTTTTGCCCTCCCTGTACACTACCCAGATGTCTACAACATCACCAGAAACACAAGACAGCCACTTTTGTGAAGTTCCTGGAGTGTTCCGGTAGCCATCTCTTTGCGCCCCAAAAGGAATCCTTTATTGTTGTTTTTGTATACATCCGACAATAGATTTGGAGACTGTGGTGACGCACATGTTAGTTACTGTTATTCCAGCTGTGGCAATATCAATTGGCATTAAAAAGGTAAGATTTGGGTGGGCGGAGCCTATACCTGTTGCGGTAGGACGTGTGTTTGAGGAGCTCCTGGTCTTACAATTTACTTAGGAGTAATTTTTCAACCTTAATTTAATTTTTTTTGGGGGATTTATACTCACACTTTCTGGGGCTATCCAAGAGGAACCTGGTAAAAGCACTAGTAGTCACCCCTTATATCAACGGGTACCGAGACCTGTTTTTTGCTTTTCCAAAATTGCGCCGTACCCCAAACTAATCATGAAGGAAAAAAAAAAATTAAAATTTGGACTACTGACGCACATTTTATGCACGCTGTGGCAATTGCAATTTGCAATAAAAATAATCTGCTAACAACAACCACTACCTACGACCACACCTGACTCCTGAAGTCATGCTTCAGTTATTAAGTCAAGTTAAATTAATTTTTCTTTTCTTTATTATGCGCAGCAGAGGCTCCAGGACCCTCGACAAAACCAGCAGCAGGAAAGAGGACATATGGCATCCTTTGGAAAAAATGATTATAGGAAAGGCATTGATTTCAGAAACACAGAGATCATTAGTTGCAAACGGTAAATCGAAAAAAACATTGATTAGACACCCAGTACACTTATTTTTCATTAGGCCTAACCGAAACAACAGCATCAAAAAGTACATATGGCATCCTTGTGAATAATAGATTACTGGAAAGGCATTGATTTTAGAAACCCGTGGATAATTTTTTGCAAACGTGGAATCTAAAAAAACATAGATTATACAGCCAGTACACTTCTTTATCCTTAGGCTTTTTTAGCAGAGGCTCCAGGACCCTCCACAAAACCAGCAGCAGGAAAGAGGACATATGGCATCCTTTTGAAAAAAATGATTATAGGAAAGGCATTGATTTTAGAAACACAGAGATCATTAGTTGCAACCGTGAAATCACAAAAAACTTTGATTACACACCAAATACACTTATTTATCCTTAGGCCTTTTTAGCAGAGGCTCCAGGACCCTCCACAAAACCAGCAGCATGAAAGAGGACATATGGCATACTTTAGAAAATTAGATTACATGAAAGGCATTGATTTTAGAAACACAGAGATCATTAGTTGCAACCGTGAAATCTAAAAAAACATAGATTATACACCCAGTACACTTATTTATCCTTAGGCCTTTTTAGAAGAGTGTCCCGGAGCCTCAACAGAAAGAACAGCATGAAAGAGGACATATGGCATCCTTTTGAAAAATAGATTACAGGAAAGGCATTGATTTTTGAAAGACAGAAAAAAATACGATACACATGTGAAATCTAAAAAAACATTGAATAGACACCCAGTACACTTCTTTATCCTTCGGCCTTTTTAGCAGAGGCTCCAGGACCCTCCACAAAACCAGCAGCAGGAAATAGGACATATGGCATCCTTTTGAAAAAAATGATTATAGGAAAGGCATTGATTTTAGAAACACTGAGATCATTAGTGGCAACCGTGAAATCACAAAAAACTTCGATTACACACCAAGTACAATTATTTATCCTTAGGCCTTTTTAGCAGAGGCTCCAGGACCCTCCACAAAACCAGTAGCATGAAAAAGGACATATGGCATACTTTAGAAAATTAGATTACAGGAAAGGCATTGATTTTAGAAACACAGAGATCATTAGTTGCAACCGTGAAATCTAAAAAAACATAGATTATACACCCAGTACACTTATTTATCCTTAGGCCTTTTAAGAAGAGTGTCCCGGAGCCTCAACAGAAAGAACAGCATGAAAGAGGACATATGGCATCCTTTTGAAAAATAGATTACAGGAAAGGCATTGATTTTTGAAAGACAGAAAAAATAAGATACACATGTGAAATCTAAAAAAACATTGAATAGACACCCAGTACACTTCTTTATCCTTCGACCTTTTTAGCAGAGGCTCCAGGACACTCAACAAAACCAGCAGTAGGAAAGAGGACATATGGCATCCTTTGTGAAAAAAAGATTATAGGAAAGGCATTGATTTTAGAAACCCGGGGATAATTTGTTGCAACCATGAACCCATAGAATTTTTTTTTAAAATGTAAATTTGAATAAAAAAAATGATTCGATGGACAGCCAGTACACCTCTTTCTCTTTAGGCCTTTTTATAAGAGGGTCCTGGACCCTCAAAAAAAAACCCAGCAGGAAAGAGGACGTATGGCATCCTTTTGAACAATAGAGTACAGGTACAGCATTGATTTTACAAACACAGAGATCATTTTGGTCAATTGTTCAATAGAAAATAAAAATGAGTGGACACCCAGTACACCTCTTTCTCCTTAGGCCTTTTTATAAGATGGTCCTGGACACTCAAAAAAAAAGCACCAGCAGGAAAGAGGACGTATGGCATCCTTTTGAACAATAGAGTACAGGTACGGCATTGATTTTACAAAACCAGAGATAATTTTGGTCAAATGAGAAATAGAAAATAAAAATGAGTGGACACCCAGTACACCTCTTTCACATTAGGCCTTTTTATAAGAGTGTCCAGGACCCTCAAACAAAATACCAGCAGGAAAGAGAACATATGGCATACTTTGGAACAATAGAGTACTGGTACGGCATTGATTTGTGAAAACGACAGATAATTGTTTGTAAAAGTGAAATAGCACCAAAAACCATGCTTGGACTCCCACTCCAGGTCATTCACCTTCAGCTTTTTTATAAGAGGGTCCAGCACCCTCAATAGAAACAACTGCAGGAAACACCACCACATATGCCATCCTTTTGCACAAGCGAGTACAGGTATGGCATCCATTTTAGAAACCAAAAGATAATTGAGAGGAACCAGGGACATTTTTATAAAAACTGGATGGGGCAACCATTACTACAGGTCGTTCTCCTTCAGCCTTTTTATATCATGGGCCACGACCCGCAACAGGCACAACAGCATGAAACAAAACATATGCCACCCTTTTGCACAATAGAGTACAGGTATGTCATAGATGGAACACGGAGATAATTTAGATCAACCAAGAGACGGATAAAGATGCTTGGCCGGTCCTACTCTTTCAAATTTGTTGCATTTTGCGTTCAATTGAATGGTCCACCGGATATGAGTGGTGTGTAAAGTTGTACAATTCGTAACAGTTTAATCACTAGTGTTATGTGCCTTATTTTTTTTTATTTGAGTTTTGTACCCACAGAGATGCAGCAGAGGCCAGAAAAATTAGGAATGTACAAATGACTGAAACATTGGGGTATTGTTGGAGCAACTGCTGTAGCAGCGGCCAGAAAGATCGATGTTTGTAAAACATTTATAAAGTGCCCTAAAAGCTTGTGGCTTGAACACTAGTTGTTGGCGGATAAGTCAAGCAAGTCCTCCGTCTTTATAACCAAAAAAAAAAGGCCAGCCTGAGTACCAGTTGTAGCCCAAGGCAGCTCATATCATCATCAGTAGTTTTTTATTCAAATGTATCGCCCAATGTCAGTCCCTTCGGGATCCAGCCCTCATTCATTTTTATAAAAGTGAGATAGTCAAGGCTTTTTTGACCTAGGCGACTTCTCTTCTCAGTGACAAAACCTCCTGCTGCACTAAAAGTCCTTTCGGACAGGACACTTGAAGCGGGGCAGGCCAGAAGTTCCATTGCAAATTGGGATAGCTCAGGCCACAAGTCCAGCCTGCACACCCAGTAGTCAAGGGGTCCATCGCTCCTGAGAGTGTTGAGATCCGCAGTTAAAGCTAGGTAGTCTGCTACCTGTCGGTTGAGTCTTTCTCTAAGGCTGGATCCCGAAAGGCTCTGATGGTGCATGGGAGTTAAAAAGGTACGCATGTCCTCCATCAACAAGATGTCAGGAAAGCGCCCGGTCCTTGCCGCCGTGGGAGGAGGAGGATTAATTTAATCTCTTCCCCTGTTACATTCCCGTGGTGCAGTGACATCACCCTTATACACTGTATAAAGCATAGTTTTTAATTTATTATGAAAATGCTCCATCCTTTCCGACTTGCAGGAATTTGGTAACATTTCAGGCACTTTATGCTTATACCGGGGGTCGAGGAGCGTGGACACCCAGTACAGGTCGTTCTCCTTCAGCTTTTTTATACGAGGGTCCCTCAACAGGCACGACAGCATGAAAGAACCCATTTGAACAAGGTTGGATGCTGAGCTAATCATGTTGCGTTCCTCCTCCTCACTGATCTCACTGATGGTATCTTCTTCCCCCCAGCCACGTACAACACCACGGGTACCAGAGAGGTGACAACAACTAGCACCCTGGGATGACTGTTGTGCTCGGTCTTCCTCCTCCTCCTCCTCCCCAAAGCCACATTCCTCCTCTGACTCCTCTTCCTCACAATCCTCTTCCTGCGTTGCCGCAGGTCCAGCAAGCAATGCTGATTCGGCTGTTTGTGGGGGTGATGGACACCACAACTCTTCCTCTTCACACTCATCTACTGCCTGATCCAGCACTCTTCGCAGGGCACGCTCCAGGAAGAAAACAAATGGTATGATGTCGCTGATGGTGCCTTTGGTGCGACTGACAAGGTTTGTCACCTCCTCAAAAGGACGCATGAGCCTACAGGCATTGCGCATGAGCGTCCAGTAATTTGGCAAAAATATCCCCAGCTCCCCAGAGGCTGTCCTAGCACCCCGGTCATACAAATACTCATTAACAGCTTTTTCTTGTTGGAGCAGGCGGTCAAACATTAGGAGTGTTGAATTCCACCGTGTCGGGCTGTCGCAAATCAAGCGCCTCACTGGCAGGTTGTTTCGATGCTGAATATCAGACAAGTGCGCCATGGCCGTGTAGGAACGCCTGAAATGGCCACACACCTTCCTGGCCTGCTTCAGGACGTCCTGTAAGCCTGGGTACTTATGGACAAATCGTTGTACAATCAGATTACACACATGTGCCATGCACGGCACATGTGTCAACTTGCCCAATTTCAATGCCGCCACCAAATTACTTCCATTGTCAGAAACAACCTTGCCAATCTCCAGTTGGTGCGGAGTCAGCCACTGATCCACCTGTGCGTTCAGGGCGGTCAGGAGTGCTGGTGCGGTGTGACTCTCCGCTTTCAGGCAAGTCAACCCCAAGATGGCGTGACACTGCCGTACCCGGGATGTAGCATAGTACCTGGGGAGCTGGGGGGGTGCCATAGATGTGGAGCAAGACGCAGAAGTTGAAGAGGACTCAGCCGAGGAAGAGGTTATGGAAGAGGATGGAGTAGGAGGAGTAGAGGAGGTAGCAGCAGGCCTGCCTGCAAGTCGTGGCGGTGTCACCAACTCTTCTGCAGAGCCACGCATTCCATGCTTGTCAGAAGTCAGCAGGTTTACCCAATGCGCAGTGTAGGTGATATACCTGCCCTGACCATGCTTTGCAGACCAGCTATCCGTGGTCATATGGACCCTTGCCCCAACGCTGTGTGCCAGACATGCCATAACTTCCTTTCTCACAACAGAGTACAGGTTTGGGATTGCCTTTTGTGAAAAGAAATTTCTGCCAGGTACCTTCCACTGCGGTGTCCCAATAGATACAAATTTTTTGAAAGCATCAGACTCCACCAGCTTGTATGGTAAAAGTTGGCGGGCTAAGAGTTCAGACAAGCCAGCTGTCAGACGCCGGGCAAGGGGGTGACTTTGAGAAATTGGCTTCTTACGCTCAAACATGTCCTTGACAGACACCTGACTGTGGGCAGATGACCAGGAACTGCTACGTAAGAGAGACTGAGTGGAGGATGGTTGTGAGGGGGCAAGGAGGACAGCACTGGTTGACGTGGCTGAAGATGCTGGAGCAGGAGGAGGAGGGCGGCTTTCACTTTGTGTGCTGCTTCTACTCATGTGTTCTTCCCATCGGCCTTTGTGATGGGAGACCATGTGCCTTCGCAAAGCAGTTGTACCTAGGTGGCTGTTGGACTTCCCATGACTCAGTTTCTTTTGGCACAGGTTGCAAATGGCATCGCTGTTGTCAGAGGCAGACACACAAAAAAAATGCCACACTGCTGAGCTCTGCGATGACGGCATTCTGGTGGTGGCAACAGCATGCGTTGATGGGCGTCGGCGGGCTGTCTGGCTGACCCCTGGTGACGATGCATGCTGTCTGACTGTGCCACTAGCTCCTTGAGATGACCTCCCCATGCTTCCAAATCGTCTCCTCCTCCTCCTCCTCTCTGTCTCCCCATCTGAACTTTCCCACTCTTCTTCTTCTCTTCTAGCAGGCACCCACGTGACATCCACCGACACATCATCATCAACCGCTTCACTTGTATATGAAACATCAAGAAAGGAAGCAGCAGCGGGTACAACATCACCATCATCATCACACCGTACCTCCATGTCGGTAATGCTGCCTGACTGAGACTGATCACTATTATCTACATCCTCTGTCAATGATGGTTGCGCATCACTCATTTCTTCAAAATGATGTGTCAATAACTCCTGTGACAGATCAAGTGAAGCGGCTGTGGTGCTAGTGTTGGTGGTGGCGACAGGCGGCGGAGTGTCACTGGTCACTTGAGACCTGCCCAAAGCACAGCTGGACTTAGATGGTGCGTCAAGGTTAGGAGGACTAGCAGCGGAAGCTGAAGAAGATTGGGTTTCCTGTGTTAGCCATTCAACTAGGTCCTCCTCAGAAGTTTTTGCATCCCCCCTGGCACCCGGCGTCTGAACAATGTGCATATTTGTAGGGTCTAAAGGAATCACAGCACCACAACCACGACCACGGAACCTGCGGGGTGGCCTGCCTCTGCCTGTCATTTTTTTTTAAATGGACACTAACAATACTAATACACCAATTGAGTGGTGGCACTGTGAAAGTGGGCACAGTATACGCTGTGAGACTGACAACAACAAAAAAGACAGATGTTTTAAAAATCACAAATTGTTAATTTTTTTAAATATTACTAGTACTGTGGCAACAAATATGATTGTTTGGCACTATTTGGCAAATGAGCCTGTCTGGCACACACACTGGGAGAAAGGAAACTGCAATTCAATGGCACTAGGAGACTGAAGAATCACAGTCAAAACAGTTATGATTAACAAAAATTCCAATCCTATTACAATAAATATGAGTGGTGGCATTAATTGGCTAGTTGGGACTGGCACACAGGCAGGCAGGCAGGCAGGAGGAAAATGCAATTCAAGGGCACTAGTAGACTGCAGATTGACAGTCAAAACAGTGTTGATTGACAAATTTTGCAATACTGTTAAAAGAAATATGATTGCTAGCACTAATTGGATAGTTGGGCCTGGCACACAGGCTGGCAGGCAGTAGAAAAGTGCAATTCAATGGCACAAGCAAAATGAGGATTAAGATCAACCATCAAGATTTTTTTTATTTAAATTAGTAACTATACTGTGACAACAATTAGGATTGGTGTAAATAGTTGGCAAGACGGCCTGGCACAAAAGGATGGCAGGCAGGAGGGAGATGCAATTCAAGGACACTAGGAGACTGATTAATGACGGTCAAAACAGTGATGATTGACAATTTTTGCAATACTGTTAAAAGAAATATGATTGCTGACAACAATTGGCTAGGTGGGCCTGGCTCACAGCAGGCTGCAAGGCAGGAGGAAAGTGCTATTCAATGGCACGAGCAAACTGAGGGTTAAGATCATCAGCAATAAAGATTTTTTTAATTTTAATTAGTAACTATACTGTGACAAAAAATTAGGATTGGTGTAAATAGTTGGCAAGACGGCCTGGCACAAAAGGATGGCAGGCAGGAGGGAGATGCAATTCAAGGACACTAGGAGACTGATTACTGACAGTCTAAACAGTGATGATTGACAATTTTTGCAATACTGTTAACAGAAATATGATTGCTGACAACAATTGGCTAGGTGGGGGCCTGGCTCACAGCAGGCTGCAAGGCAGGAGGAAAGTGCGTTTCAATGGCACCAGCAAACTGACGATTCAAATCACAGCAACTATTACCAAAAATTTTAATTTTTAATTATTAGAATACTGTCACAACAAATATGATTGGTGTAAATATTTTTTAAGTAGGCCTGGCACACAGGCTTGGAAGGCTGTAGAAAACTGAATTCAAAGGCATGAGCAAACTGAGGGTTAAGATCATCAACAATAAAGATTTTTTTAATTATAATTAGTAACTATACTGTGACAAAAAATTAGGATTGGTGTAAATAGTTGGCAAGACGGCCTGGCACAAAAGGATGGCAGGCAGGAGGGAGATGCAATTCAAGGACACTAGGAGACTGATTACTGACAGTCTAAACAGTGATGATTGACAATTTTTGCAATACTGTTAACAGAAATATGATTGCTGACAACAATTGGCTAGGTGGGGGCCTGGCTCACAGCAGGCTGCAAGGCAGGAGGAAAGTGCGTTTCAATGGCACCAGCAAACTGAGGTTTCAAATCACAGCAACTATTACCAAAAATTTTAATTTTTAATTATTAGAATACTGTCACAACAAATATGATTGGTGTAAATATTTTTTAAGTAGGCCTGGCACACAGGCTTGGAAGGCTGTAGAAAAGTGCAATTCAAAGGCACGAGCAAACTGAGGGTTAAGATCATCAACAATAAAGATTTTTTTAATTTTAATTAGTAACTATACTGTGACAAAAAATTAGGATTGGTGTAAATAGTTGACAAGACGGCCTGGCACAAAAGGATGGCAGGCAGGAGGGAGATGCAATTCAAGGACACTAGGAGACTGATTACTGACAGTCTAAACAGTGATGATTGACAATTTTTGCAATACTGTTAACAGAAATATGATTGCTGACAACAATTGGCTAGGTGGGGGCCTGGCTCACAGCAGGCTGCAAGGCAGGAGGAAAGTGCGTTTCAATGGCACCAGCAAACTGACGATTCAAATCACAGCAACTATTAACAAAAATTTTAATTTTAAATTATTAGAATACTGTCACAACAAATATGATTGGTGTAAATATTTTTTAAGTAGGCCTGGCACACAGGCTTGGAAGGCTGTAGAAAAGTGCAATTCAAAGGCACGAGCAAACTGAGGGTTAAGATCATCAACAATAAAGATTTTTTTAATTTTAATTAGTAACTATACTGTGACAAAAAATTAGGATTGGTGTAAATAGTTGGCAAGACGGACTGGCACAAAAGGATGGCAGGCAGGAGGGAGATGCAATTCAAGGACACTAGGAGACTGATTACTGACAGTCTAAACAGTGATGATTGACAATTTTTGCAATACTGTTAACAGAAATATGATTGCTGACAACAATTGGCTAGGTAGGGGCCTGGCTCACAGCAGGCTGCAAGGCAGGAGGAAAGTGCGTTTCAATGGCACCAGCAAACTGACGATTCAAATCACAGCAACTATTACCAAAAATTTTAATTTTTAATTATTAGAATACTGTCACAACAAATATGATTGGTGTAAATATTTTTGAAGTAGGCCTGGCACACAGGCTTGGAAGGCTGTAGAAAAGTGCAATTCAAAGGCACGAGCAAACTGAGGGTTAAGATCAACACTAAAAAATGTTTTTATTTAAATTAATAACTATACTGTCTGACTGTCACAACAATTATTATTGGTGTAAATAGTTGGCTAGACGGCCTGGCACAAAAGTCTGGCAGTGGCAGGCAGGAGGTAAATGAAATTCAATGGCCCTAGGAGACTGAATATTTGCAGTCCAAAAAATTATGATTTTTTTTTTTTTATTACTGTTACAAGAATTGTGATTGGTGCCACTAATTGGCTACTTGGGCCTGGCAGACAGGCTGGCAGATATGAGTCGTGGATGGTAGGTAGGGCAGTAATTTAACACAGTATGCTGTGTAAGTGACAAAAACACAGGACTGATAGAAAATTAAGTTACATTACACTAGCAAAATATTTTAAAATTTTAGATTTTAATATTAAAATTATGTTAAGAAGTGCAATGCACATATGACTCTATGAGTGGTCGCACTGGCTGGCTGCTACGTAGGGCAGCAATTATAACAACAGTATGCTGTGTAAGTCAGATAGACAGTTAGACACAGGCCTGATAGAAAATACAATTAGATTACACTAGCATAATGATTTAAAGACTTTTTTTTGGAAATTTTAAGAAAAAGGTTAAGCACATACATATGAGTCGTGGCTGATAGCCTTGGAAGGGCAGCTATTAAAAACAGTAGGCTATGTATGTCGGATACACACACGCCTGATAGAAAATACTATTAGATTATACCAGAAAATGATTGAAATTATTTTTTTGGGGGGGAAATTAAAAAAAGGTTAAACACATATGAGTCGTGGCTCATAGACTAGGGAGGGCAGCAAGTAAACACAGTAGGCTCTCTATGTCAGCAAAACACACAGGCCGGATAGAAAATTAGATTTGATTACACTAGCAAACAAATTTAAACTTTTTTTTTTATATTAAAATTAAGGTGAAAGAAAAATAGATATGAGTGCTGGGTGGCTGCCTGGCACAGACCAATTAACCAAAAGACTGAAAAAAAAGAGGTATATTAATGCTGAGTGAGCCTGACAGACACAGGCATGATAGTAAATGTAATAAGATTACACTAGAAAAATATTTTTTTGTGTTTTTTTTTTAAATTAAAAATAATGTTATAAACGGATATTAACACTGCTGGCTGCTGGCTGCTGGCTGGCACAGAGCAATGAACCAGAGTATATGCTGTGTGACACTGGCCTGATAGAAAATGAAATAAAATTACACTAGAAAAATAATTATATTTTTGGGTTAGTTAAATTTAAACTAATGTTGTTAGGGAGATATCAGTGGTGGCAGTAGTCACAGCATATGCTGTGAGCCTTAAACACACAGCTGAAAGCCAGGCAAATGCTAATTAAAAAAAAAAAAAAAAAAAACGGCACGAAATATAGCCCTAAAAAGGGCTTTCTGGGGTGCTGTGCTAGCAGCAGAGATGAGTGGAGTCCTTCTGGACTATAAATACACTAGCCTAGCTATGTTTTTCCTATTAATGTCAGGAGCAAAAACACAACACGTCCTCTCATTAAAAAAGCAAGGTCGTTATGAGTCTAAAATGGCGGATTCCGAGTAGCTGGGAGTGTCTGTGAGGGAGTGTCTGATGTTGATTGGCTCTAATGTGTCAGGCGGCTGTGACATAAAGGGTCAAAGTTTCCACAATGATGACACATAGGGGCGGATCGCCATGTGTTCGCCCACAAACGCGAACAAGCTAAGTTCGCTGTGAACCGTTTGCGGGCGAACAGTTCGGGACATCACTATTTATAACCACATATATATAGATATATATTATACATGTGAATGCCACTAGTAATAATATTTGTGTATTACCCATACTAAAATGACATTCCAATTATTTATGAAGTTTTTCGATATTGCTGTGATGGGATATCGGATAGTTGCTCATGCATTTACATATGGTTAACAAAATAGACTTTCTGTGTCCTAGATAACATAGGCATATACAATTCTAAATACATAAACTGATATGATAAAATATAAAAATAAAAAAATATTTCTAAAAAATCATTAACACTATAATTACTTTCGTATGCTGGATTGTGTGTGTATATCTGGTCTATTACATTTGATACCAATAACTGCTTTTTTCAATGTGAGATACCTAACTGTCAAAACAAGTAGATTATATTGATATCGACTAACAGGTTCACTATATGCTGGATTGTGTGTGTATATCTGGTCTATTACATTTGATACCAATAACTGCTTTTTTCAATGTGAGATACCTAACTGTCAAAACAAGTAGATTATATTGATATCGACTAACAGGTTCACTGCTTTTTTCAATGTGAGATACCTAACTGTCAAAACAAGTAGATTATATTGATATCGACTAACAGGTTCACTATATTATAATCAACTAAAAGCGGCCATGTCTAAATTTTCATTCAAGCCGTGTGGTACAAGGGTCTTGAGCTTCCAGATCCAAAATGTCTCTCTCTGTCTAAGGTGGACTAACCTATTTCTACCCCATTTGGGAGCAATGTATTCCAAAGGATAAATGTTGAAAGTATCCGTTTGTCCATCATGACAATTTATACTATGTCGTGGAACACTATGATTCATAATCCCTTTCTTTATGTTTCTGTTGTGCTCACCCCATCTTTTCTTTAGGGGTCTTGAGGACCTCCCTATATATTGAATCCCACATTGACATTCAAGAAGATATACCACATAACTAGAGTCACAAGTAAATCTGGAATTTATCTCAAATTCTTCTTTTGTAGAAAAAGATTGAAATTTTGACCTACTTCCTGATGTATAACTGCAAAGGCCACAATTTGGTCGATTGCATCTAAAGAAGCCCCTTTTTCCAATGGGCCAATTTTCCCTATTTGTTTTCATATTTTTCCCTTTAGTGTATTTATTCATTACTACCTTACTAGGGGCTAATTTATTTTTTAGAGTCGGAGCTCTCTTAAAGGTGCATATGGGGACCTCATCCAGAATATTTTTAAGAATGCAATCATTGCGTAAAATATACCAGTGCTTTCGTAAAATATGTTTGATCTTGTTATGGTTGCTAGTGAATCTAGTTATGAATCTCAAATTATTTGGTTTAGAGCCTACATTACATTTTTCTACGTCTCCAATATTATTAATGTTTTTATTTTTATTTTTAAAGAACTCCTCTCTGTCTTTAGTTCTAGCTTTTCTATATCCTTCTATATCCTTCTTCTACCAGATCCCTAGGGTAACCTTTTTCTAGAAATCTGGACCTTAGAATATCAGCCTGATCATCAAAAGTATTTAAAGATGTACAGTTCCTACGTACCCTAGAGAATTGATTATAGGGTATATTCTTCACCCATGCTTTGTAGTGATTACTTTTATAGTTTAAATAACTATTAGTGTCTACTGACTTAAAAAATGTTTTTGTGGTCACTCGTCCACTATTATCCCAGCTTAAAACTAGATCCAGAAATTCTATGGTATTTCTATTTATATTGGATGTAAAATTTAGACCTATATTGTTATTATTTAAAGATGAGATAAATTCCTGTGCGGTTTCCTCTGTACCATTCCATATTAATAACAGATCATCAATGAAACGGCCATAGAACACCAGGTTCACCCCCACAGGGGAATTGTATATGTATTTCTCTTCGAATAACGCCATGAATAAATTTGCAAAACTGGGGGCAAACCTGGTGCCCATGGCCGTTCCCTTGATCTGTAGAAAAAACCTTTCCTGATATACAAAATAGTTGTGTTTTAACACAAAAGATATAGCCTTCAATAAAAATTGTCTTTGATTGGAAGGTAAAAATTGATCCCTTTTTAGAAATTCATCTATTGCGTCTAATCCCAAATCGTGATTTATATTTGAATATAGGGAGGATACATTGCAGGTACACCAAATTAAATCCCGCCCTGCTTTTTCAATTTTAGAAATCTTAGATATAAGGTCTGGGGTATCTTTAATGTAGGATGCCAGACCCATTACCGGTTTTTTAAGATAGGTGTCCACATATTCAGATAGATTGCAAGTTAAATTGCCAATTCCCGAAATAATAGGTCTCCCTGGTGGACAACTTGAGTCTTTGTGAATTTTCGGGAGATGGTAATAGTAGGCCAAATTTGGAGATGTGGGAATCAAATAATCTCTCTCTTTTTTATTTAGAATCCCTTCTGAAAAACCCTTATCAATTAATTTGGTAAGTCTAACCATATATGTCAAAGTGGGGTTAAAAGTAAGTTCTCTGTAATAACAAGGATCTAACAAAATCCTATTAGCTTCTGCAATATAATCTGGCATATCTTGTAAAACTACCCCCCCCTCCCTTGTCCGCCTGCCTTATGACCAGATCTTTGTTTCGGGCAAGATTAGAGAGAGCTTTATATTCAAATATATTCAGATTGTGTTTAGTAATCTGGTTATTCATAGCTCCAAACTCTTCCAACACTAAATTCTGAAAAAGAGTAATATTTGGACATGTAGTGGGGGGATTGTAATTGGATTTAGGTGCAAGATTAGAATGTATGTAATCATCAAATAATGACTCACAAAATTCTTCAGGATCACAATACACAATATCCCTAACTGGTCGTTCAGGCATATCATCTGTAATTATAGGAATTAGATTTGTTGACTTCAATTTTTTGTCACAAAAATATCTCTGTAAATTTAGCTTTCTAACAAACCTATTAAGGTCAACAAATAATTCAAACATACTGTGTTTGTTAGAGGGACAAAATGAAAGCCCTCTGCTTAAAACACAGATTTCTTCATTAGTTAATGTATGGCTGGATAGATTAAAAATACCTTCCTTCATCTTCGCGAGTTTTTGTTTTTTGGTTGATTTTGCTCTGCCTCTGCAGCCACGCCATAAGTGGTTATAAATAGTTCGGACATTGGATTTAAACATATCATCGGCCAATTGGCTAAAAATTAAGGCTGGACAAACCAAGCCTCCAGTCTAGTAACCTATCAACACTTAGCCGTTTTTTCGAATGATGCCGATTGGTTATACACGCCAGAAGTTGCTCACGCATGCGCTCTGTGTCGGGGTAGACGCTGACATGGGCTATAAAATTGTGCTACTTAGTATCTTAATACACACCTGAGGAAACGGTCTTAGCAACCGGGAAATGCGTTGTGAAAATTGTTTTTATTAAACATTTTATATTTTACTAGTAGCACAGCATTTTTTGGTATTTTATTTTCTGCCATATATGCACTGATATTTTTATTGATTGGAGGTTGAATCCCAAATTGCTTTTTGGAGCCATTGTGAACCTAACGCTTTAGCCCAGAGGATTACCTGTGAACACAGTGATCTGGACAGCTGATAAGTGCCCAGGAGGTCTTTGTGGCACTTCTCAAGAGCCTTACATCTCGTGAGTACATTTCAATATTTGCGTATTTGATAGTGTTCTCACTGATACACACTATTGTGGCACTTTTGTGATTTTGTCTTGCACAGCCTAACACTGAAGCAACATTGGCCTTAATTCAGCTAGCTGGACGGCTGCAAATAGTTCAGAAGGCATATGTGGCACTTCTCAAGTGCTGGAAATCCTGTAAGTAAGATTCATTTGGGGGCTGTAGTTCAAACGATACACACCATTTGGCGCCTCTTCTCTTCTTCTTTTTAACAGAACCTGCGACTGCCAACATCGATCTGGAATGAGTTTGCTGCCTGGAGATCTGTGAAATATCTCCTAGAGTGTGGACTATCTTTGTTAAAACAATATATGAGATGGTCATATTATGAATATATCATTTATCAACATCTATTAATTTAAAGTAACATTATATATAGATTGTCATGACATTTATATACAATTTATTATCTTGATACACATTATAGCTATTTTTGAAGCATCACACAGACATCGCAAAGTTGCAGTGCACATTACTTCAACACTAGCAATATTTTTATAGCTAATTTATAGGGCGCATCTGATTTTTATATCTTAATAGGTTTATTTAGTGGCGGAGATGTGGGATGCCGGAGGTTTGGGGGTTAATAACTTTATTATAGTGTCGGCAATGTCGGGGAGCGGCGGAATAGGGGTTAATAGCTTTATTATAGTGGCAGTGATGTCAGAGAGCGGCGGAATAAGGGTAAATAACTTTTATTAGTGGTGGCTATGTCGGGAGCGACAGATTAGGGGTTAGTAAATTTATTAGGGGGTTTAGACTTAGGGGTGTTTAGACTTGGGGTTTATGTTAAGGTGTTAGTTTTAAACGTAACTTTTTTTTTTCCCCCATAGATATCAATGGGGTTGCATTACAGAGATTTTTTATTCCACACTTCAGGTGTTAGTTTTTTTTCTAATACTCTCTCCCCATTGATGTCTATGAGGGAAAGCATGCACGAGCACATCAAATCAGCCCTTGACTTTTGTGCAGTATGGAGCTTAACGCCACCATATCACACGCACGAGGAGACTTTTTTGTAACTCGTAATGGCAGCGCTATGGAGGGTGAAATAACGCAACTTTTTTGGCGTCAGTTTCGCACCCTGTTTAGCGCAAAACTCGCAATCTAGGTGTTAGTTTTTTTATTTTTAGTAATCTTAGGTTTTATTAGTTTAAGCTTAGGTTTTATTTTTGTATTTATTTTTACTAGGTAATTAGTAAATAGTTCTATTGTAGCTAGCTTAGGTTTTATTTTTATTTCACAGGTAAGTTTGTATTTATTTTTAAATAGGTAGTTAGTTAGTTAGTTAGTTAGTTAGTTAGTTATTGAAATTTTAATGTAGGTCTATTTTAATTATGTTAAAGTTAGGGGGTATTAGGTTTATGGATTAATAAAGTTTAATTTAGCTAGTTGTGATGTGGGGGGGGAGCAGTTTTGAGGTTAATAGGTTTAGTTAGTGTTGGCAATGTGGGTGTATGGCGGTTTAGGGGTTAATAGCTTTATTTAGTGTTTTATTTTGTGTTGGCTATGTCGGGGAACATCGGTTTAGAGGTTAATAGGTTTAGTTAGTGTTGGTGATGTGGGGGTACAGCGCTTTAGAGGTTAATAGGTTTAGTTAGTGTTGGTGATGGGGGTGTATGGCAGTTTAGGGGTTAATAGCTTTATTTGTGTTTTATTTTGTGTCGGCTATGTCAAGGAACAGCGGTTTAGAGGTTAATAGGTTTAGTTACTGTTGGTGAGGTGTGGGGTACGCCTTTCTCAGAACTCAGAGAAAATACACAGACTTTTACACTCAACTGCTTCAATTGCCCTCTAACTTACTACAGCTTGATTTCAAACACATCCTTTCTCAGAACTCAGAATACACACAGACTTTTACACTCAACTGCTTCCTTTTCCCTCTAACTTACTACAGCTTGATTTCAAACACATCCTTTCTCAGAACTCAGATAAAATACACAGACTTTTACACTCAACTGCTTCAATTGCCCTCTAACTTGCTACAGCTTGATTTCAAACACATCCTTTCTCAGAACTCAGAGAAAATACACAGACTTTTACACTCAACTGCTTCAATTGCCCTCTGACTTACTACAGCTTGATTTCAAACACATCCTTTCTCAGAAATCAGATAAAATACACAGACTTTAACACTCAACTGCTTCAATTGCCCTCTAACTTACTACAGCTTGATTTCAAACACATCCTTTCTCAGAACTCAGAGAAAATACACTCAACTGCTTCAATTGCCCTCTAACTTACTACAGCTTGATTTCAAACACATCCTTTCTCAGAACTCAGAGAAAATACACTCAACTGCTTCAATTGCCCTCTAAATTACTACAGCTTGATTTCAAACACATCCTTTCTCAGAACTCAGAGAAAATACACAGACTTTTACACTCAACTGCTTCAATTGCCCTCTAACTTACTACAGCTTGATTTCAAACACATCCTTTCTCAGAACTCAGAGCAAATACACAGACTTTTAAACAAAACTGCTTCAGTTGCCCTCTAACTTACTACAGCTTGATTTCAAACACATCCTTTCTCAGAACTCAGAGAAAATACACAGGCCTAGATTTAGAGTTCGGCGGTAAAAGGGCTGTTAACGCTCCGCGGGCTTTTTTCTGGCCGCACCATAAAATTAACTCTGGTATCGAGAGTTCAAACAAATGCTGCATTAGGCTCCAAAAAAGGAGTGTAGAGCATTTTTACCGCAAATACAACTCTCGATACCAGAGTTGCTTACGGACGCGGCCGGCCTCAAAAACGTGCTCGTGCACGATTCCCCCATAGGAAACAATGGGGCTGTTTGAGCTGAAAAAAAACCTAACACCTGCAAAAAAGCAGCGTTCAGCTCCTAACGCAGCCCCATTGTTTCCTATGGGGAAACACTTCCTACGTCTGCACCTAACACTCTAACATGTACCCCGAGTCTAAACACCCCTAGCCTTACACTTATTAACCCCTAATCTGCCGCCCCCGCTATCGCTGACCCCTGCATATTTTTTTAACCCCTAATCTGCCGCTCCGTAAACCGCCGCAACCTACGTTCTCCCTATGTACCCCTAATCTGCTACCCCTAACACCGCCGACCCCTATATTATATTTATTAACCCCTAACCTGCCCCCCACAACGTCGCCGCCACCTACCTACACTTATTAACCCCTAATCTGCCGAGCGGACCTGAGCGCTACTATAATAAAGTTATTAACCCCTAACCCTATCATAAATAGTATTAACCCCTAATCTGCCCTCCCTAACATCGCCGACACCTAACTTCAATTATTAACCCCTAATCTGCCGACCGGAGCTCACCGCTATTCTAATAAATGTATTAACCCCTAAAGCTAAGTCTAACCCTAACACTAACACCACCCTAAGTTAAATATAATTTTTATCTAACGAAATAAATTAACTCTTATTAAATAAATGATTCCTATTTAAAGCTAAATACTTACCTGTAAAATACATCCTAATATAGCTACAATATAAATTATAATTATATTATAGCTATTTTAGGATTAATATTTATTTTACAGGTAACTTTGTAATTATTTTAACCAGGTGCAATAGCTATTAAATAGTTAAGAACTATTTAATAGTTACCTAGTTAAAATAATAACAAAATTACCTGTAAAATAAGTCCTAACCTAAGATATAATTAAACCTAACACTACCCTATCAATAAAATAATTAAATAAACTACCTACAATTACCTACAATTAACCTAACACTACACTATCAATAAATTAATTAAACACAATTCCTACAAATAAATACAATTAAATAAACTAGCTAAAGTACAAAAAATAAAAAAGATCTAAGTTACAGAAAATAAAAAAATATTTACAAACATAATAAAAATATTACAACAATTTTAAACTAATTACACCTACTCTAAGCCCCCTAATAAAATAACAAAGCCCCCCAAAATAAAAAATTCCCTACCCTATTCTAAATTAAAAAAGTTACAAGCTCTTTTACCTTACCAGCCCTGAACAGGGCCCTTTGCGGGGCATGCCCCAAAAATTTCAGCTCTTTTGCCTGTAAAAGAATAAATACAATACCCCCCCCCCCCAACATTACAACCCACCACCCACATACCCCTAATCTAACCCAAACCTGTTCCGATCAGCCAATAGAATGCGAGCTCAATCTGATTGGCTGATTGGATCAGCCAATCGGATTGAACTTGATTCTGATTGGCTGATTCCATCAGCCAATCAGAAAATTCATACCTTAATTCCGATTGGCTGATAGAATCCTATCAGCCAATCGGAATTCGAGGGACGCCATCTTGGATGACGTCCCTTAAAGGAACAGTCATTCGTCGTTCAGTCGTCGGTCCGGATGGATGTTCCGCGCTGGAGGTCTTGAGGATCCTGTCGCTTCGCTCCGGATGGAAGACCATAGAAGATGCCGCCTGGATGATGACTTCAATCGGATGGAAGATCCTCTTCTGCCCCGCTTGGATGAAGACTTTGACCGGATCATGGACCTCTTCAGCCCCCGCTTGGGCTTGGATCAGGACATCGGAGGAGCTCTTCAGGACGGATCGGTGAACCTGGTATGGTGAAGACAAGGTAGGAAGATCTTCAGGGGCTTAGTGTTAGGTTTATTTAAGGGGGGTTTGGGTTAGATTAGGGGTATGTGGGTGGTGGGTTGTAATGTTGGGGGGGGGGTATTGTATTTATTCTTTTACAGGCAAAAGAGCTGAAATTCTTGGGGCATGCCCCGCAAAGGGCCCTGTTCAGGGCTGGTAAGGTAAAAGAGCTTGTAACTTTTTTAATTTAGAATAGGGTAGGGAATTTTTTATTTTGGGGGGCTTTGTTATTTTATTAGGGGGCTTAGAGTAGGTGTAATTAGTTTAAAATTGTTGTAATATTTTTATTATGTTTGTAAATATTTTTTTATTTTCTGTAACTTAGATCTTTTTTATTTTTTGTACTTTAGCTAGTTTATTTAATTGTATTTATTTGTAGGAATTGTGTTTAATTAATTTATTGATAGTGTAGTGTTAGGTTAATTGTAGGTAATTTATTTAATTATTTTATTGATAGGGTAGTGTTAGGTTTAATTATATCTTAGGTTAGGACTTATTTTACAGGTAATTTTGTTATTATTTTAACTAGGTAACTATTAAATAGTTCTTAACTATTTAATAGCTATTGTACCTGGTTAAAATAATTACAAAGTTACCTGTAAAATAAATATTAATCCTAAAATAGCTATAATATAATTATAATTTATATTGTAGCTATATTAGGATGTATTTTACAGGTAAGTATTTAGCTTTAAATAGGAATCATTTATTTAATAAGAGTTAATTTATTTCGTTAGATAAAAATTATATTTAACTTAGGGTGGTGTTAGTGTTAGGGTTAGACTTAGCTTTAGGGGTTAATACATTTATTAGAATAGCGGTGAGCTCCGGTCGGCAGATTAGGGGTTAATAATTGAAGTTAGGTGTCGGCGATGTTAGGGAGGGCAGATTAGGGGTTAATACTATTTATGATAGGGTTAGTGAGGCGGGTTAGGGGTTAATAACTTTATTATAGTAGCGCTCAGGTCCGCTCGGCAGATTAGGGGTTAATAAGTGTAGGCAGGTGTCGGCGACGTTGAGGGGGGCAGATTAGGGGTTAATAAATATAATATAGGGGTCGGCGATGTTAGGGGTAGCAGATTAGGGGTACATAGGGATAACGTAGGTGGCGGCGATTTGCGGTCGGAAGATTAGGGGTTAATTATTTTAAGTAGCTTGCGGCGACGTTGTGGGGGGCAAGTTAGGGGTTAAGAAATATAATATAGGGGTCGGCGGGGTTAGGGGCAGCAGATTAGGGGTACATAAGTATAACGTAGGTGGCGGTCGGCAGATTAGGGGTTAAAAATTTAAATAGAGTGGCGGCGATGTGGGGGGGACCTCGGTTTAGGGGTACATAGGTAGTTTATGGGTGTTAGTGTACTTTAGGGTACAGTAGTTAAGAGCTTTATAAACCGGCGTTAGCCAGAAAGCTCTTAACTCCTGCTATTTTCAGGCGGCTGGAATTTTGTCGTTAGAGCTCTAACGCTCACTTCAGAAACGACTCTAAATACCGGCGTTAGAAAGATCCCATTGAAAAGATAGGCTACGCAAATGGCGTAGGGGGATCTGCGGTATGGAAAAGTCGCGGCTGAAAAGTGAGCGTTAGACCCTTTAATCACTGACTCCAAATACCAGCGGGCGGCCAAAACCAGCGTTAGGAGCCTCTAACGCTGGTTTTGACGGCTACCGCCGAACTCCAAATCTAGGCCACAGACTTTTACACTCAACTGCTTCAATTGCCCTCTAACTTACTACAGCTTGATTTCAAACACATCCTTTCTCAGAACTCAGAGAAAATACACAGACTTTTACACTCAACTGCTTCAATTGCCCTCTAACTGACTGCAGCTTGATTTCAAACACATCCTTTCTCAGAACTCAGAGAAAATACACAGACTTTTACACTCAACTGCTTCAATTGCCCTCTAACTTATTACAGCTTGATTTCAAACACATCCTTTCTCAGAACTCAGAGCAATTACACAGACTTTTACACTCAACTGCTTCAATTGCCCTCTAACTTACTACAGCTTGATTTAAAACACATCCTTTCTTAGAACTCAGAGAAAATACACAGACTTTTACACTCACTGGTTGTGATTTTATGCGCTCATGTACTGAAACAAATATTTTTATAAAAAATTAAATAATTGTTGCCAACGTTATATTATTTGTTATCTATTGTCACCACTATGATGGTATATGAGTTACTTGTCCAAAAGTTTGAGAAACCTTAAAAATATTTATGAAAGCTATCTAGATAAAAATTGAAATACAATGAATAAAACTGAATAGAACATGAATAAAAGATAATATGTAAATATTCCCTGATTCTAAAATAGCTACTCAAAACCCCCTTATTCCTAAAAAAGATATGTGTTTAAAACATCTATGATTTGAATACACACAAAAAAGTCCATATATATAACAATAGCAGCCAATGGATGTGAGATTTGATACTCTTGGATTGTACTGGGACTTGAGATAATTGGCCTTTTACAGTTCTATGTATCCTTTCTCAGAACTCAGAGAAAATACACAGACTTTTACACTCAACTGCTTCAATTGCCCTCTAACTTACTACAGGTAGCCTTCTGGAAAACAGCTTCATTATATTTTACCTACTAACTTGTTTTATTTTATGTGTTTGTATATTTAGTGATAATTCCTTTTGTTTTGTTTCTATTTTAAATGTATATATTACAGGCTGTGCTAGTCATAATGTGCATACTTCTATCTCATTGCACATTTTATCAACTTTGTCTGCCATTATGTTGTTAGTTTAAGCAGCTCTTGTCCATTTATCTCTCTATTTGTTTATGGTTTTATTTCACCCCTTGTATGTCTCAATCTTATCTGTAATATTTTGTTTTTTGATGTCTTTTTTTGGTTTCTGAATGATTGACCCTTAGCTTTAAAATGTCCATAAATGTACCCTCCCACTCATTTAACACACTTTTGCTCTCTCCTTCAGCTTTATTTCAAATACATCCCTTCTCAGAACTCAGAGAAAATACACAGGCATAGATTTAGAGTTTGGCGTTAGCCGTGAAAACCAGCGTTAGAGGCTCCTAACGCTGGTTTTAGGCGACCTCCGGTATTTGGAGTCACTCAAAATAGGGTCTAACGCTCACTTTTCAGCCGCGACTTTTCCATACCGCAGATCCCCTTACGTAAATTGCGTATCCTATCTTTTCAATGGGATCTTTCTAACTCCGGTATTTAGAGTCGTGTCTGAAGTGAGCGTTAGAAATCTAACGACAAAACTCCAGCTGCAGGAAAAAAGTCAGTAGTTAAGAGCTTTCTGGGCTAACGCCGGTTTAAAAAGCTCTTAACTACTGTACTCTAAAGTACACTAACACCCATAAACTACCTATGTACCCCTAAACCGAGGTCCCCCCACATCGCCGCAACTTGATAAAAAATTTTTAACCCCTAATCTGCCGACCGCCAACTACGTTATCCTTATGTACCCCTAATCTGCTGCCCCTAACACCGCCGACCCCTATATTATATTTATTAACCCCTAATCTGCCCCCCACAACGTCGCCGCCAGCTGCCTACACTTATTAACCCCTAATCTGCCGTCCGCACGCTGCCGCCAGCTACATTATCCCTATGTACCCCTAATCTGCTGCCCCTAACACCACCGACCCCTATATTATATTTATTAACCCCTAATCTGCCCCCCACAACGTCGCCGCCAGCTACCTACACTTATTAACCCCTAATCTGCCGAGTGGACCGCACCGCTACTATAATAAAGTTATTAACCCCTAATCCGCCTCACTAACCCTATAATAAATAGTATTAACCCCTAATCTGCCCTCCCTAACATCGCCGACACCTAACTTCAAACATTAACCCCTAATCTGCCGACTGGAGCTCACCGCTATTCTAATAAATGTATTAACCCCTAAAGCTAAGTCTAACCCTAACACTAACACCCCCTAAATTAAATATAATTTTAATCTAACGAAATTAATTAACTCTTATTAAATAAATTATTCCTATTTAAAGCTAAATACTTACCTGTAAAATAAATCCTAATATAGCTACAATATAAATTATAATTATATTATAGCTATTTTAGGATTTATATTTATTTTACAGGTAACTTTGTATTTATTTTAACCAGGTACAATAGCTATTAAATAGTTAAGAACTATTTAATAGCTAAAATAGTTAAAATAATTACAAATTTACCTGTAAAATAAATCCTAACCTAAGTTACAATTAAACCTAACACTACACTATCAATAAATTAATTAAATAAAATATCTACAATTACCTACAATTAAACCTAACACTACACTATCAATAAATTAATTAAATACAATACCTACAAATAACTACAATGAAATAAACTAACTTAAGTACAAAAAATAAAAAAGAACTAAGTTACAAAAAATAAAAAAATATTTACAAACATAAGAAAAATATTACAACAATTTTAAACTAATTACACCTACTCTAAGCCCCCTAATAAAATAACAAAGCCCCCCAAAATAAAAAAATGCCCTACCCTATTCTAAATTACTAAAGTTCAAAGCTCTTTTACCTTACCAGCCCTGAACAGGGCCCTTTGCGGGGCATGCCCCAAGAAGTTCAGCTCTTTTGCCTGTAAAAAAAACCATACAATACCCCCCCCAACATTACAACCCACCACCCACATACCCCTAATCTAACCCAACCCCCCCTTAAATAAACCTAACACTAAGCCCCTGAAGATCATCCTACCTTGTCTTCACCTCACCAGGTATCACCGATCCGTCCTGGCTCCAAAATCTTCATCCAACCCAAGCGGGGGCTGGCAATCCATCATCCGGTGGCTAAAGAGGTCCAGAAGAGGCTCCAAAGTCTTCATCCTATCCGGGAAGAAGAGGCGATCCGGACCAGCAACCATCTTGATCCAAGCGGCATCTTCTATCTTCATCCGATGACGACCGGCTCCATCCTGAAGACCTCCACCGCGGACCCATCTTCTTCCGGCGACGTCCAACTGAAGAATGACGGTTCCTTTAAGGGACGTCATCCAAGATGGCGTCCCTCGAATTCCGATTGGCTGATAGGATTCTATCAGCCAATCGGAATTAAGGTAGGAATATTCTGATTGGCTGATGGAATCAGCCAATCAGAATTAAGTTCAATCCGATTGGCTGATCCAATCAGCCAATCAGATTGAGCTCGCATTCTATTGGCTGATCGGAACAGCCAATAGAATGTGAGCTCAATCTGATTGGATCAGCCAATCGGATTGAACTTGATTCTGATTGGCTGATTCCATCAGCCAATCAGAATATTCCTACCTTAATTCCGATTGGCTGATAGAATCCTATCAGCCAATCGGAATTCGAGGGACGCCATCTTGGATGACGTCATTTAAAGGAACCGTCATTCGTCGTTCAGTCGTCGGCCAGGATGGATGTTCCGCGTCGGAGGTCTTCAGGATCCTGCCGCTCCGTTCCGGATGGATGACAATAGAAGATCCCGCTTGGATGAAGACTTCAATCGGATGGAAGACCTCTTCTGCCCCGCTTGGATGAAGACTTCAGCCGGATCATGGACCTCTTCAGCCCCCCGCTTGGGCTTGGATCAGGACATCGGATGAGCTCTTCTGGATCGATCGGTGAACCTGGTATGGTGAAGATAAGGTAGGAAGATCTTCAGGGGCTTAGTGTTAGGTTTATTTAAGGGGGGTTTGGGTTAGATTAGGGGTATGTCGGTGGTGGGTTGTAATGTTGGGGGGGGGGTATTGTATGGTTTTTTTACAGGCAAAAGAGCTGAACTTCTTGGGGCATGCCCCGCAAAGGGCCCTGTTCAGGGCTGGTAAGGTAAAAGAGCTTTGAACTTTAGTAATTTAGAATAGGGTAGGGCATTTTTTTATTTTGGGGGGCTTTGTTATTTTATTAGGGGGCAGTTTACTTCATTGTAGTTATTTGTAGGTATTGTATTTAATTTATTTATTGATAGTGTAGTGTTAGGTTTAATTGTAGATAATTATAGGTATTTTATTTAATTAATTTATTGATAGTGTAGTGTTAGGTTTAATTGTAACTTAGGTTAGGATTTATTTTACAGGTAATTTTGAAATTATTTTAACTATTTTAGCTATTAAATAGTTCTTAACTATTTAATAGCTATTGTACCTGGTTAAAATAAATACAAAGTTACCTGTAAAATAAATATTAATCCTAAAATAGCTATAATATAATTATAATTTATATTGTAGCTATATTAGGATTTATTTTACAGGTAAGTATTTAGCTTTAAATAGGAATAATTTATTTAATAAGAGTTAATTAATTTCGTTAGATTAAAATTATATTTAATTTAGGGGGGTGTTAGTGTTAGGGTTAGACTTAGCTTTAGGGGTTAATACATTTATTAGAATAGCGGTGAGCTCCAGTCGGCAGATTAGGGGTTAATAATTGAAGTTAGGTGTCGGCGATGTTAGGGAGGGCAGATTAGGGGTTAATACTATTTATTATAGGGTTAGTGAGGCGGATTAGGGGTTAATAACTTTATTATAGTAGCGCTCTGGTCCGGTGGGCAGATTAGGGGTTAATAAGTGTAGGCAGGTTGAGGCGACGTTGTGGGGGGCAGATTAGGGGTTAATAAATATAATATAGGGGTCGGCGATGTTAGGGCAGCAGATTAGGGGTACATAGGGATAATGTAAGTAGCGGCGGTTTACGGAGCGGCAGATTAGGGGTTAATAATAATATGCAGGGGTCAGCGATAGCGGGGGCGGCAGAATAGGGGTTAATAAGTGTAAGGCTAGGGGTGTTTAGACTCGGGGTACACGTTAGAGTGTTAGGTGCAGACGTAGGAAGTGTTTCCGCATAGCAAACAATGGGGCTGCGTTAGGAGCTGAACGCTGCTTTTTTGCAGGTGTTAGGTTTTTTTCAGCTCAAACAGCCCCATTGTTTTCTATGGGGGAATCGTGCACGAGCACGTTTTTGAGGCTGGCCGCTTGCGTAAGCAACTCTGGTATCGAGAGTTGAAGCTGCGTTAAATATGCTCTACGCTCCTTTTTTGGAGCCTAACGCAGCCATTCTGTGGACTCTCAATACCAGAGTTATTTTTATGGTGCGGCCAGAAAAAAAGCCGGCGTTAGATTTTCGGGTCGTTACCGACAAAACTCCAAATCTAGCCGACAGACTTTTACACTCAACTGCTTCAATTGCCCTCTAACTTACTACAAGTAGCCTTCTGGAAAACAGCTTCATTATATTTAACCTACTACGTTGTTTTATTGTATGTGTTTGTATATTTAGTGATAATTCCTTTTGTTTTGTTTCTATTTTAAATGTATATATTACAGGCTGTGCTAGTCAGAATTTGCATACCTCTAGCTCATTGCACATCTTATCAACTTTGTCTGCCATTATGTTAAGTTAGTTTAAGCAGCTCTTGTCCATTTATCTGTCTCTTTGTTTATGGTTTTATTTCACCCCTTGTATGTCTCAGTCTTATCTCTGTAATATTTTGTTTTTTTATGTCTTTTTTTGGTTTCTGCATGATTGACCCTTAGCTTTAAAATGTCCATAAATGTACCCTCCCACTCATTTAACACACTTTTACTCTCTCCTTCAGCTTGATTTCAAACACATCCTTTCTCAGAACTCAGAGAAAATACACAGACTTTTACACTCAACTGCTTCAATTGCCCTCTAACTTACTACAGGTAGCCCACCTCACCCCACCCACCTCACCCCTCACCCCACCCACCTCAAGCTCATTTCCTCATTTATAGATAGTCTCCCACACAACTTTCACTCTTCTGAAATGACAAGTGCAAACACTGATCAGCACATCCTTACATTCTCTTAACCCTATAGAATATAGAATACACAGTACTTTTGTAATATTATGTTTCATATACCTTTTGTTCCCTTATGCAATTGTTACAGTAATTCTGTGTCTTATGTTTTTAACTGGTTCCCAACTCTGTAAATATGCTCAATATATTCATATTCCTTTTTGCTACCCTTTGTCTCTATAACAAACTACACTATTCAATTACTCCTTCTCCCTCTCCACCTGCACTGTTCATCAACCCATCTCTCTTAAACTCACCATACTTTTGTACTTTTTTTTTACTTATTCCTAAACACTTTCTCCCCTGCAGCTCATCTCAAAAGCAGTCTCACTACTGCAAATCTGTATCTCATGTCACTCTCCCTCTTGCTTCTACTTACTGCTGGTGACATCTCCCCTAATCATGGTCCCCAACCACTGACAAGCCATGCAGATCCATGTGTACCATCCCATAAACTCATAAAACAAAACTCTGAACACCTTACTCACATTCCTCTTGCATCTAAAGCCACTACCCCTTTCACTTGTGCACTCTGGAACTCTCGCTCTGTTTGCAACAAGCTCACTTCTATACATGACCTCTTCATCTCCCGCTCCCTCAACCTTCTGGCCCTAACAGAAACCTGGCTCTCTCCCATAGACACAGCATCCACTGCTGCTCTGTCACATAGGGGTCTCCACTTCAGCCACACCCCTAGGTCTGGTAATAGACAAGTAGGTGGTGTAGGTATTTTACTTTCCTTTCTTTGCAACTTTTTAACAAATACATCCTATCTCTTCCCTTACTTTTCCCTCATTCGAAACCTACATGATTCGCTTATTCTCCCCTCTCACTGTATGTGTTGCAGTCATATACCGACCCCCTGGCTCCTCAACTCAATTTCTAGATCACTTGGCTGCCTGGCTACCCTATTTCCTTTCCTCAGACACCCCTGCCCTCATTCTTGGTGACTTCAACATCCCCCTTAACAATCCCACTGCCTCATCTGCTAAACAACTTCTGCAACTCACTTCCTCTTTCGGTCTGTCACAATGGACTGATTCTCCCACTCACAAAGACGGTCACTCTCTTGACCTGATCTTTAGCTATCGATGCACTCTCTCAAACTTCTCAAACTCCCCTTTTCCTCTTTCTGACCACCATCTCCTTACCTGCAACATATCATACCTTCCTACAACTCTCCCACATTCTACTCCTCACACCAAACTTCACAGAAGCATTATGTCTTTAGATCAGCAACAACTTGCTAATTCCCTTAAACCGCTCCTCTCATCCTTCTCCTCCTTTTCCTGCCCTGAACAATCTATCTGCCACTATAATTCTACCCTTATATCCGTCCTTGACAATCTCACCCCTCTTACCACTGCTCAGAAATCGCACACTCATCCCCAGCCCTGGCATACTCCTCTGACACGGTACCTATGCAGATGTTCCCGTACTGCTGAACGGCATCAGAGAAAATCACGGAGTTCAGCTGATTTTCTTCATTACAAATTCATCTTGAACTCCTACTACTCTGCCCTTAATCTCCACAAGCAACACTACTTCTCTACTCTTAACTCTAATCTTTCTTTAAACCCAAAACATCTGTTCTCCACTTTCAATACTCTCCTCCGCCCTCCCCCACTTCCTAATACAACTTCTCTGTCAGCTCAAGACTTTGCCAGTCACTTCATTAACAAAATTGACTCCATCCGACATGAAATCAACTCTCAACATAATTCCATTCTCTCCCCCTCAAATGCTCTCACTCAACCACAACCCTCATAACCTGAAACTTAGTTCATTCTCCCCTGTTACTGAGGAAGAAGTTTTGGCACTTATACTGCGCTCTCACCTCACTACCTGTCCCCTTGACCCTATCCCCTCACAGCTACTCCCCTCCCTCTCTGCTACCCTTACCCCTATACTAAGACACATTTTCAACCTCTCCCTCAGCACTGGTACATTTCCCTCATCGATTAAACATGCACTGGTCACACCTATTCTCAAAAACCTTCCCTTGATCCTACCTCCCCATCCAAATACCGCCCTATTTCCCTCCTCCCTCTTGCTTCAAAGCTTCTCGAAAAACTGGTATATGCACGCCTATTCCATTTCCTTACGTTAAACTCCCTTCTTGACTCACTGCAATCTGGATTTCGTCCCTATCACATAACAGAGACAGCTATTGTTAAGGTCACCAACGACACTACTTACAGCTAAATCAAAAGGCCACTTCTCTCTGCTTATCCTCCTTGATCTGTCCGCAGCCTTTGACACTGTCAACCACCCTCTTTTGCTCCAAACCTCCAATCCTTCGCATCTGTGACACAGCTCTTTCGTGGCTCTCTTCCTACCTATCAAACCATACCTTCAGTGTAGCCTTCTCTGGGGCCTCCTCTGCCCCATCACCACTTTCTGTCGGAGTACCGCAAGGTTCTGTCCTCGGTCCCCTTCTCAATCTATACGTCATCACTAGGTTCCCTAATTAAGTCCCACGGTTTCCAATATCATTTGTATGCCGATGACACCCAAATCTACTTCTCTGCACCAGACATATCTCCTTCCTTGCTAACCCGTGTCACTAACTGTCTTTCTCACATCTCTTCCTGGATGTCCTCTCACTACCTCAAGCTAAATCTCTCCAAAACTGAGCTCCTCATTTTCCTCCCTTCTTCCAAAATCTCCACCCCCAATATCTCTAAAACTGTTGACAACTCCATCATTACCCCTACCCCGCATACCCGATGTCTCGGGGTCACATTTGACTCAGATCTTTCCTTCACTCCTCACATTCAGTCCTTGGCTAAAGCCTGCCGCTTCCACCTTAAAAACATCTCTAAAATTAGACACTTCCTTACACAAGACACAACTAAGATATTAATCCACTCTCTCATTCTTTCCCGCCTTGATTACTGCAACTCTGTCCTCTCTGGTCTCCCCACCTGCCGCCTAGCTCCTTTACAATCCATAATGAATGCCTCTGCCAGACTCATCTTCCTTACACGTCGCTCTTCATCTGCTGCACCTCTCTGCCAATCCCTTCACTGGCTTCCTCTTGCCTCTAGGATCAAACACAAAACTCTCACTCTTACATACAAAGCCCTCAACTGCACTGCTCCCCCCCTACATCTCAGACCTTGTCTCCAGATACTCTCCCTCCCGTCCCCTTCGCTCTGCTCATGACCTCCTACTCTCCTCCTCTCTTGTCACCTCATCACACTCCCGTTTGCAGGACTTCTCCAGACTGACTCCCATCTTGTGGAACTCTCTGCCTCGTTCCACAAGACTCTCTTCTAGTTTTAAAAGCTTCAAATGCTCCCTAAAGACTCTACTGTTCAGGGATGCATACAACCTACGCTAACCTTTCCTAATACCAGTTCCTCTCCTCCATTGCTATCCCCTGAACCCCCTTAGCATGTAAGCCTAAAAGTCCAGCTGTTTGTAGATAACCTTCTTAAGAGCTGACTACAACAGTGCAACTCTTGGCAGGGCCCTCTACCCATTTGATCCCTATAATTGTTTTGTTGTACTCCCCCTTTGCTTATAGCGCTGCGGAATCTGTTGGCGCTCTACAAATAACCAATAATAATAATAATAGGATTAGTTGGTGTTGGCGATGTGGGGGTACAGCAGTTTAGGGTTTAAAAGCTTTATTTGGAGTTTTATTTAGTGTTAGCGATGTCGGGGAATGGCGCTTTAGAGGTTAATAGGTTTAGTTAGTGTTGGCGATGTGCGGGCGGCAGTTTAGGGGATAATAGGTTTATTTAGTTCGGCGAGGTGGGGGAGCGGCGGTTAAGGGATTATTAGCTTTAAATAGCGTTGGCAATGTGGGGGTACAGTGGATTAGGGGTTAATAGCTTTATTTAGGGTCGGCAATGTGGGTGACAGCCAATCAGACAATCAGATTGAGCTCGCATTCTATTGGCTGATCGGAACAGCCAATAGAATGCGAGCTCAATCTGATTGGCTGATTGGATCAGCCAATCGGATTGAACTTAATTCTGATTGGCTGATTCCATCAGCCAATCAGAATATTCCTACCTTAATTCCGATTGGCTGATAGAATCCTATCAGCCAATCGGAATTCGAGGGACGCCATCTTGGATGACGTCCCTTAAAGGAACCGTCATTCTTCAGTTGGACGTTGCCGGATGAAGATGGGTCCGCGGTGGAGGTCTTCAGGATGGAGCCGGTCCTCATCGAATGAAGATAGAAGATGCCGCTTGGAAGATGATGGTTGCCGGTCCGGATCTACTCTTCTTCCCGGATAGAATGAAGACTTTGGAGCCTCTTCTGGACCTCTTCAGCTGCCGGAAGATGGATCGCCAGCCCCCGCTTGGGTTGGATGAAGATTTTGGAGCCAGGACGGATCGGTGAACCTGGTATGGTGAAGACAAGGTAGGATGATCTTCAGGGGCTTAGTGTTAGGTTTATTTAAGGGGGGTTTGGGTTAGATTAGGGGTATGTGGGTGGTGGGTTGTAATGTTGGGGGGGGTATTGTATGTTTTTTTTTTACAGGCAAAAGAGCTGAACTTCTTGGGGCATGCCCCGCAAAGGGCCCTGTTCAGGGCTGGTAAGGTAAAAGAGCTTTGAACTTTAGTAATTTAGAATAGGGTAGGGCATTTTTATTTTGGGGTGCTTTGTTATTTTATTAGTGGGCTTAGAGTAGGTGTAATTAGTTTAAAATTGTTGTAAGATTTTCCTTATGTTTGTAAATATTTTTTTATTTTTTGTAACTTAGTTCTTTTTTATTTTTTGTACTTTAGTTAGTTTATTTCATTGTAGTTATTTGTAGATATTGTATTTAATTAATGTATTGATAGTGTAGTGTTAGGTTTAATTGTATGTAATTGTAGATATTTTATTTAATTAATTTAATGATAGTGTAGTGTTAGGTTTAATTGTAACTTAGGTTAGGATTTATTTTACAGGTAATTTTGTTATTATTTTAACTAGGTAACTATTAAATAGTTATTAACTATTTAATAGCTATTGTACCTGGTTAAAATAATTACAAAGTTACCTGTAAAATAAATATTAATCCTAAAATAGCTATAATATAATTATAATTTATAGTGTAGCTATATTAGGATTTATTTTACAGGTAAGTATTTAGCTTTAAATAGGAATAATTTATTTAATAAGAGATAATTAATTTCGTTAGATGTAAATTATATTTAATTTAGGGGGGTGTTAGTGTTAGGGTTAGACTTAGCTTTAGGGGTTAATACATTTATTAGAATAGCGGTGAGCTCCAGTCGGCAGATTAGGGGTTAATAATTGAAGTTAGGTGTCGGCGATGTTAGGGAGGGCAGATTAGGGGTTAATACTATTTATTATAGGGTTAGTGAGGCGGATTAGGGGTTAATAACTTTATTATAGTAGCGCTCAGGTCCGCTCGGCAGATTAGGGGTTAATAAGTGTAGGCAGGTGGAGGCGACGTTGTGGGGGGGCAGATTAGGGGTTAATAAATATAATATAGGGGTCGGCGATGTTAGGGCAGCAGATTAGGGGTACATAGTTATAATGTAAGTAGCGGCGGTTTACGGAGCGGCAGATTAGGGGTTAATAATAATATGCAGGGGTCAGCGATAGCGGGGGCGGCAGATTAGGGGTTAATAAGTGTAAGGTTAGGGGTGTTTAGACTCGGGGTACATGTTAGAGTGTTAGGTGCAGACGTAGGAAGTGTTTCCACATAGCAAACAATGGGGCTGCATTAGGAGCTGAACGCTGCTTTTTTGCAGGTGTTAGGTTTTTTTTCAGCTCAAACAGCCCCATTGTTTCCTATGGGGGAATCGTGCACGAGCACGTTTTTGAGGCTGGCCGCGTCCGTAAGCAACTCTGGTATTGAGAGTTGAAGCTGCGTTAAATATGCTCTACGCTCCTTTTTTGGAGCCTTTATGTGGACTCTCAATACCAGAGTTATTTTTATGGTGCGGCCAGAAAAAAGCCGGCGTTAGCAACGCGGGTCCTTACCGACAAAACTCTAAATCTAGCCGTTAATGTCTAAAAGTAACCCACTAACATCTAAAGCCTGACACCACCTAGGCTACCACATAGACTAATCATACCTTTAAAAAAAAAAAAAAGTTACCTGAAAAATTAAAAAACAACAACTAACCTTACCTTTACAAAAACAAAACAAAAGCTACAATTTCTTAAAAAAAATTAAAAAATAACTAACATTAAAGGGACACTGAACCCAATTTTTTTTTCCGTGATTCAGATAGTGCATGCAGTTTTAAGCAACTTTCTAATTTACTCCTATTATCAATTTTTCTTTGTTCTTTTGCTATCTTTATTTGAAAAAGAAGGCATCTAAGCTATGTGTTTGGTTTAGAACCCTGGAAAGCACTTGTTCATTGGTAGATGAATGTATCCACCAATGAGCAAAAAGAACCCAGGTTGTTCACCAAAAATGGGCCGGCATCTAAACTTACATTCTTGCATTTCAAATAAAGATACCAAGAGAATGAAGAAAATTTGATAATAGGAGTAAATGAGAAAGTTGCTTAAAATTGCATGCTCTGTCTGAATCACGAAAGAAAAAATGTGGGTTCAGTGTCCCTTTAAGAAAAACATAAAAACTAACATTACTTAAAAAAACTAACATTACAAGAAATAACAAACAAATTACCAACAATAAAAAAGTTATTCCTATTCTAAAACCCCATTAAAAAAATCACCCCAAAGTAAAAAAAAAATCTATTCTAACGCTAAACTACAAATAAAGCCCTTATAAGGGCCTTTTGTTAGGCATTGCCCTAAAGTGCATCAGCTCTTTTTGTGGAAAAAAAACATTACAACCATCTAACATTAACTCTGCAGCCCCCCCCCCCAAAAAAAAATAACTATCTAAAAAAAACTACTCTAAAAGGGCATTTAGCTCTTTTGCTGCCCATAAACAAAAACAAATAAAAACCCTAATCTAAAAAAACAAAACAGAAAAAAGCTAACACTAAACCCGAAGATGTTACTCACCAAGGATGAATCCGGGCAGTGGCGCTCCATCTTTATCACGGCGGTGGTCCATCTTCATCCTGGTGGTGGTCTACCATCATGACGGCAGCAGTCTTCATCCATTTTTAGATCTTCATCAACGATCTTCCTCATGCAGTCTCCAGCCTCACACTGAATTTTGAATATGTGGTACCCCTTTTATATAGGAGTACCCTTGCATTCCTATTGGCTGATTTTCATTTTCAAATTCAAATCAGCCAAAAGAATGAAAGGTGTTTTTTTTAGATTTTTTTTTTGGGGGGGGGGTTAATATTAGAGGGTTGTAGTGTTTTTTTTTTTGTTTTCACAAAAAGAGCTGATACATTTTAGGGCAATGTTTCTCAACTACGGTCCTCAAGTATCCCCTACAGGCCAGATTTTCATTATAGCTTTACCTAGTGCACAGGTGAAATCAGTAACCATGGCAACAAACCTCACAAATCAGATGATTATTTGACCTGTACTCTAGTTCAGCTATAATAAAAACCTGGCCTGTTAAGGGTACTTGAGGACCACAGTTGAGAAACACTGCTCTAGGGCAATGCCTCACAAAAGGCCCTTTTAAGGGCTATATTTGCAGTTTAGTGTTAGAATAGATGTTTTTATTTTTTTTAGGGGGGTTAGAATAGGTATAACTTTTTTTTATTGTTGGTAATTTGTTATTTTTTGTAATGTTAGGTTTTGGGTTTTTTAAGGATTTTATTTTTAATGTTAGGGGTTTTTTAAGTAATGGTATATTTTTTTTTGTAAAGGTAAGTTTAGTTTTTTTTTCAGGTAAGTTTATTTTTTTTTTTTTTTTTTAAGGTAGTTAGTTTTTTTGGTAAAGATAAGGTTAGTTTATTTTGGGATTACTTAGGGGGTGTTAGCTTAAGGGGTTTAGAGGTTAGTGGGTTACTTTGTGGTGGTGGGGGTGACGGTTAAGGGATTAATATGGTAGGTTACTTTGCATTGTGGAGGGTGGGGGTTTAGGGGTTAACAGTTTAGAAGCTTACTTTGCGGTGCGAGTGTGGCTTTTTAGGGGTAATAGTGAAGAAGATTATTTTGCGGTAGGAGCTGTGGTAGTTTAGGGGTAATAGTGTAGAAGGTAATTTTGCGGTGGGGGTGTGGCAGTTTAGGGGTAAGAGTGTAGAAGGTTAGTTTGTGGTAGGGGGCTTGTGGCTATTTAGAAGTTAATAGTGTGTAGAGGGGTAGTTTGCGATGTGGGGTGTGACGGTTTAGGGGTTAATAGTATAGTTAATAGTGTAGTTTAGTACAACGGTTTCCTCCAGACAAACTCTTTATGTGAGCTGAAAGTTTGAGTGGTAAATGCGATTGCGTTCGAGTGATCGCATTTACTTTCAACTTGTAATGAGAGCGCACATAGAAAATATGGGGAGCGTAAATTACCACGAGTTTGCGCAAACTAATTTTAACGCCACTTGTAATATGGATTTGAGCATAAAGAACACTGCAATCGTGTTTACACTCCACGTGCTAAAGATATTGCTCCACTCCACAATTTAGACCTCAGTGTTTGCTATCCCTTTAAACCAAGCAGCTATTTAACATAATCAAATTACTGTCTTTAACTGTTACACAGTCTGACAAGTGCACACTTTTTTGTAGTTTCTTTAATTTCAATATACATTATAATAACTGACTATTGCAAAAGAAAGCAAATAATTACATTTAGTTGGATTTTAAAAATTAATCTCCTACATCACATGCTAGCAACTATACCTTTTGACTATCTTGACTCTGTATTACTTATGTGATGGATTTCTCGTTACAAATGTCTATGCATAATTTAATAGATACTGTATTGGCTACATCTTACAAAGGTAAAAAGTGTTCATAAATGAACACCCAGTGCAAATGATCTTCTTTAGAGTTTGTTTATAAATAAAGCACTGCATAAAAATGATGTTTAGGTTCCTACTTACCCTATTTTAAAGATATTTTAGTTAATACAAATACACTCCACTCAGCAACATCTCTCCACACTACCCTCAGCAACTCCTATCCACACTCTCCTAAGCAACACATCTCCACACCCCCTCAGCAACACCTCTCCGCACCCATTCAGTAACACCTCTCCACACTTCGCTCAGCAACACCTCCACACACTCCTCTTAGCAACACCTCTCCACACTACCCTCAGCAACACCTCTCCACACACCCCTCAGCAACACCTCTCCCCACTCCCCTCAGCAACACTTCTCCACCTCCCCTCAGTGACACTTCTCCACACTCCCCTCAGCAACACCTCTCCACACTACCCTCAGCATCACCTCTCCACACTTCCCTCAGCATCACCTCTCCACACTTCCCTCAGCATCACCTCTCCACACTTCCCTCAGCATCACCTCTCCACACTACCCTCAGCATCACCTCTCCACACTCCCCTCAGCAACACCTCTCCACACTCCCCTCAGCAACAACTCTCCACACTCCCCTCAGCAACACCTCTCCACACTACCCTCAGCAACACCTCTCAACACTACCCTCAACAATACCTCTCCAAACTCCCCTCAGCAACACCTCTCCACACTCCCCTCAGCAACATCTCTTCACACTACCCTCAGGAACACCTCTCCACACTACCCTCAGGAACACCTCTCCACACTACCCTCAGGAACACCTCTCCACACTCCCCTCAGCAACATCTCTCCACACTACCCTCTGCAACATCTCTCCACACTACCCTCAGCAACATCTCTCCACACTACCCTCAGCAACATCTCTCCACACTCCCCTCAGCAACACCTCTCCACACTCCCCTCAGCAACACCTCTCCACACTCCCCTCAGCAACACCTCTCCACACTCCCCTCAGCAACACCTCTCCCCACTCCCCTCAGCAACACCTCTCCCCACTCCCCTCAGCAACACCTCCCCCACTCCCCTCAGTAACACCTCTCCCGCTACGCCTCAACAACACCTCTCCCGCTACGCCTCAACAACACCTCTCCACACTCCCTTCAGCAACAACTCTCCACACTCCCCTCAGCAATACCTCTCCACACTACCCTTAGGAAAACCTCTCCACACTCCCCTCAGCAACAACTCTCCACACTCCCCTCAGCAACAAGTCTCAACCTCCCCTCAGCAACACGTCTCCACACTCCCCTCAGGAACACCTCTCCACACTCCCCTCAGGAACACCTCTCCACACTCCTCTCAGCAAAACCTCTCCACACTCCCTTCAGCAACACTTCTCCACCTCCCCTCAGCAACACCTCTCCACACTCCCCTCAGCAACAACTCTCCACACTCCCCTCAGCAACACTTCTCCACCTTCCCTCAGCAACACCTCTCCACACTACCCTCAGGAACACCTCCACACTACCCTCAGGAACACCTCTCCACACTCCCCTCAGCAACATCTCTCCCCACTCCCCTCAGCAACAACTCTCCCCACTCCCCTCAGCAACAACTCTCCACACTCCCCTCAGGAACACCTCTCCACACTACTCTCAGCAACACTTCTCCACCTCCCCTCAGCAACACCTCTCCACATTACCCTCAGGAAAACCTCTCCACACTCCCCTCAGCAACACTTCTCCACACTCCCCTCAGCAACACCTCTCCACACTCCCCTCAGCAACACCTCTCCACACTCCCCTCAGCAACAACTCTCCACACCCCCCTCAGCAACACTTCTCCACCTCCCCTCAGCAACACTTCTCCACACTCCCCTTAGCAACACCTCTCCACACTACCCTCAGCAACACTTCTCCACCTCCCCTCAGCAACAACTCTCCACACTACCCTCAGCAACACCTCTCCACACTACCCTCAGCAACACCTCTCCACACTACCCTCAGGAACACCTCTCCACACTACCCTCAGGAACAACTCTCCACACTACCCTCAGGAACAACTCTCCACACTCCGATCAGCAACATCTTTCCACACCACCCTCAGCAACAACTCTCCTCACTTCCCTCAGCAACAACTCTCCCCACTTCCCTCAGCAACATCTCTCCAAACTCCCCTCAGCAACACCTCTCCACACTCCCCTCTTCTTTCTCTGTCTTCATTCCTTTTGTTCTCATTTCCACCCTAGGGTCAAAGAGTCTTCAATAAGCATCTTAACCAAACTGCAGGCTATTGATAGCATATTATCAAGAAAAAAATATATATTATATTTATATAATTTTGTGTTATATTACATATATTGATTATAAGATTACACTGATGCTTCTTGTATTACTGTGGTGGTCAATGTTGCATACTGCTTTATCTAAATGCCTCTATTTCATACTGGAATGTTGTTTTTTGTATGTTATTTAATATAGTAAATAAAAACATTCACATAATTTAAAAAATAAACTTCAGCTTGCCATTATTTTTATGTTGCTATATAAAACCACAATCAGTGTGGACCAATATATCAAAGTCTTGTGCTAGCATCAGATGTATCTAAACAGATAAAAAAAATCTTCTAGGAGCCTTGGGATTCTGTTCTTTGAAAAGTCCGCTGCAGCCATTTTCACTCGGCTCTGCTTAAGTTTACCAGCCTGGAGTCTTTGACAAATAAACCTCTGTAAACTTGTATGAACATCAGTTGTGGTTTTTAGTCTTCAATTATTTAAAACAATTTACTGCAACTCTGTTTACATATAAACAACTTTTCAATAACTTAATATTGAAACAATCTCACCTAGATTACGAGTTTTGAGCGCTATAGGGAAAGTAAAGAACGAAACAAAAGTGGCGTTATTTAACCCCCTATAGCGCTGCCATTACAAGTTTAAAAAAACCCGGCTTGCACGGGAGATATGGAGATTTTGACCTCCATACCGCACCCAAATACAAGGAGTGTTTTGACGTGCTTGTGCACGTTTCCCCCATAGATATCAATGGGGAGAGCCAGCAAAAAAAAAAAAGCCTAACACCTGCGATCACGGAAACAAAATCTCCGTAACGCAGCCCCCTTGATGTCTATGGGGAAAAAGAAAAAACAGTTTAAACCTAACACCCTAACATAAACCCCAAGTCTAAACACCCCTAATCTGCCGCCCCCGACATCGCTGACACCTACATAATGTTATTAACCCCTAATCTGCCGCTCTTAATATTGCCGCCACCAAAATAAAACTATTAACAACTAATCTGCCGCTTCCGATGTCGCCGCCACTATACTAAAGTTATTAACCCCTATTCCACCGCACCCCAACATTGCTGCAACTATATTAATGTAATTAACCCCTATTCCGCCGCTCCCAAACATCGCAGCAACTAAATAAAGTTATTAACCCCTAAACCTCTGGCACAACACAACCCTACCACTAAATAAACATATTAACCCCTAAACCACCAGCTCCCAACATCGCAACAACCTAAATTAAACTATATAAACCCCTAAACCTAACCCTAACGTAGCCCTAACCCTAACATAACCCTAACCCTAACACCCCCTAACTTTAACATAATTAAAATATAGCTAAATTAAAATTACAATTATTAACTAAATAAACCTATTAACCCCTAAACCGCCAGCCCCCCACATTGCAACAACCTAAATTAAACTATTAACCCCTACACCTACCCCTAAACATAACCCTACCCCTAAACCTAACCCTAACACTCCCTAACTTTAAAATAATTAAAATAGGTCTATTTACTAACTACCTAGCTAAACTAAATACAAAATTACCTGTGAAATAAAACCTAACCTGCCTTACACTAAAACCTAACATTACAAAAAATAAAAAAACACTAAAATCCCAACAAATAAAAAAATCTACCATTACAAAAAATAAAAAAAACCTACCATTACAAAAATAAAAAAATATCCAAAAAAATAAAGATTATTCCTATTCTAATACCCTTAAAAAAAAACAAAAAAAAAAAAAACAGCCCAAAATAAAAAAACCTAATCTAGTATAAACTGCCAAGGGCCCTTAAAAGGGCCTTTTGGGGGGGGGGGGGGGGGGGGGGGCATTGCCCTGAGATAAACAGCTCTTTTGATCCAAAAAAAATACAAACCCCCCTAACACTATACAAACCCACACCCCCAAACTACCAAGGGCCCTTAAAAGGGCCTTTTGTAGGGCATTGGCCTGAGATAAACAGCTCTTTTGCTCCAAAAAAAATTCAAACACCCCCTAACACTATACAAACCCCCACCCCCCAAACTACCAAGGGCCCTTAAAAAGGCCTTTTGGGGGCCCTTAAAAGGGCCTTTTGTAGGGCACTAACATAAGTTAAATAGCTCTTTTGCTAAAAAAAACACCCCCTAAAAATATACATTACACAAAACAACAAACAAATTATCAAAAATAATACAATTATTCCTATTCTAATACCCATAAAAAAACACCCCAAAATAAAAAACCTAATCTAGAATAAACTAACAATGGATCTTAAAGTCCCGCTTGAACGATCTTCTAATTTGAATTAAACAATAGAATGAGAGTTATTTAAATCCTATTGGCTGATTTGAACAGCCAATAGAATTTTAGCAGCCCTAATTCCTATTGGCTGATTCAAATTTTTCAGCCAATAGGAATGCAAGGGACGCCATCTTGAATCACGTCCCTTGCATTGAATATTCAGTGTACGGTGGCGAACATATGAAGAGGATGCTCCGCGCCCGATGTCTTCAGGATGGACCCACTCTGCGCTTCCGGGATCAAGATAGAAGATGCCGCCTGGATGAAGATTGAAGAGGCCCTCTGGATGAAGATTTCTTGCCACTTGGATCAGGACGTCGCCGCCGGGATGAAGATTGAAGAGGCCCTCTGGATGAAGACTTCTCGCCGCTTGGATTAGGACGTCAACTCCGGGATGAAGATTGTTCAAGCAGGACTTCAAAAACTGTAAGTGCATCATCAGGGGTTTAGTGTTAGGCTTTTTTAAGGGTTTTTGTGGTGGGTTTTTATTTTATTTTAGGCTTTGGGCAATGTAAAAGAGCTAAATGCCCTTTTAAAGGCAATGCCCATTCAAATGCCATTTTCAGGGCAATGGGTAGCTTAGGTTTTTTAGATAGTTTTTTTTTTAATTTTGTGGGTATGGGGATGGGGGGATTTGTAATGTTAGTGGGTGTCTAATTTTTTTTCACTAAAAGAGCTGATATATTTAGGGCAATGCCCTACAAAAAGGCAGTTTTTTTATTTTGGGTGGGCTTTTTTATTTTGATAGGGCTATTAGATTAGGTGTATTTCTTTTTTATTTGTGATAATTTCTTTTTTTATTTTCCTTAATTTAGTGTTTGTTATTTAATTGGTAATTAGTTTAAATTTAGTTTAATAATTATTAGTTTAATTGTTAGTTTAAACTTAGTTTTTTTAATTTGACAGGTAAGTTTTAATTTAATTTAAGATAGGGAAATTGTAATTTTAATATAAAGTTACGGGGGGCATTAGGTTTAGGGGTTACTAGTTTAAATTAGTTTATTGCGATGTGGGGGGCTTTCGGTTTAGGGGTTAAAAGGTTTATTATAGTGGCGGCGGTGTAGGGCTTAATAACTTTAGTAAAGTGGGAGGCGATGTGGGCGGACGGCAGATTAGGGGTTAATAATATTTAAATAGTGTTGCAATACGGGAGCGCGGCGGTTTAGGGGTTAATAAGTATATTATTGTGGTGACAATGTCGGGGAGCAGCGGAATAGCGGTTAATCATTTTTTTAAATGGCAGCGATGTTTGGAGCAGATTAGGGGTTAATAAATTTAGTATAAATTTATAGTGTTTGTGATGCGAGAGGGCCTCAGTTTAGGGGTTAATAGGTAGTTTATGGGTGTTTAGTGTACTTTGTAACTCGCTTTTTAGCCTCACTGCAAAACTCGTAATACCGGCGCTATGGGAATCCCTTTGAAAAACATCATTTTTAGGAGTGCAGGACTGATGTTGCGGTACAGTATTAAAGTACTATATTAGGATGCTTATAATTGAATTATATACAAATACTAACTTACGTGCTTATTAGTTGAAAGTAAACATGTTCGCTAGAGCGCATATTTCATCTGGTGCACCAAACACAAAATAAATACATTAAAGTAAACTGTTAAACTCATATATACATTAATAGATAAAAATAAATATATGAATATTAATAAAAAATTTTTTATAAGGGTTAAAAAGTATATGGTATATGAAAAGGTTTGAATGGAAAGGGCTATATTGTATACTTATATGTGTAAATATGTGTATGTGTGTATAAATAACATAATTTATGTAAGAACTTACCTGATAAATTCATTTCTTTCATATTAGCAAGAGTCCATGAGCTAGTGACGTATGGGATATACATTCCTACCAGGAGGGGCAAAGTTTCCCAAACCTCAAAATGCCTATAAATACACCCCTCACCACACCCACAATTCAGTTTAACGAATAGCCAAGAAGTGGGGTGATAAAAAAAGTGCGAAAGCATATAAAATAAGGAATTGGAATAATTGTGCTTTATACAAAATCATAACCACCACAAAAAAAGGGCGGGCCTCATGGACTCTTGCTAATATGAAAGAAATGAATTTATCAGGTAAGTTCTTACATAAATTATGTTTTCTTTCATGTAATTAGCAAGAGTCCATGAGCTAGTGACGTATGGGATAATGACTACCCAAGATGTGGATCTTTCCACACAAGAGTCACTAGAGAGGGAGGGATAAAATAAAGACAGCCAATTCCTGCTGAAAATAATCCACACCCAAAATAAAGTTTAACGAAAAACATAAGCAGAAGATTCAAACTGAAACCGCTGCCTGAAGTACTTTTCTACCAAAAACTGCTTCAGAAGAAGAAAATACATCAAAATGGTAGAATTTAGTAAAAGTATGCAAAGAGGACCAAGTTGCTGCTTTGCAGATCTGGTCAACCGAAGCTTCATTCCTAAACGCCCAGGAAGTAGAAACTGACCTAGTAGAATGAGCTGTAATTCGCTGAGGCGGAGTTTTACCCGACTCAACATAGGCAAGATGAATTAAAGATTTCAACCAAGATGCCAAAGAAATGGCAGAAGCTTTCTGGCCTTTTCTAGAACCGGAAAAGATAACAAATAGACTAGAAGTCTTACGAAAAGATTTTGTAGCTTCAACATAATATTTCAAAGCTCTAACAACATCCAAAGAATGCAACGATTTCTCCTTAGAATTCTTAGGATTAGGACATAATGAAGGAACCACAATTTCTCTACTAATGTTGTTGGAATTCACAACTTTAGGTAAAAATTCAAAAGAAGTTTGCAACACCGCCTTATCCTGATGAAAAATCAGAAAAGGAGACTCACAAGAAAAAGCAGATAATTCAGAAACTCTTCTGGCAGAAGAGATGGCCAAAAGGAACAAAACTTTCCAAGAAAGTAATTTAATGTCCAATGAATGCATAGGTTCAAACGGAGGAGCTTGAAGAGCTCCCAGAACCAAATTCAAACTCCAAGGAGGAGAAATTGACTTAATGACATGTTTTATACGAACCAAAGCTTGTACAAAACAATGAATATCAGGAAGAATAGCAATCTTTCTGTGAAAAAGAACAGAAAGAGCAGAGATTTGTCCTTTCAAAGAACTTGCGGACAAACCCTTATCTAAACCATCCTGAAGGAACTGTAAAATTCTCGGTATTCTAAAAGAATGCCAGGAAAAATGATGAGAAAGACACCAAGAAATATAAGTCTTCCAGACTCTATAATATATCTCTCGAGATACAGATTTACGAGCCTGTAACATAGTATTAATCACAGAGTCAGAGAAACCTCTTTGACCAAGAATCAAGCGTTCAATCTCCATACCTTTAAATTTAAGGATTTCAGATCCTGATGGAAAAAAGGACCTTGTGACAGAAGGTCTGGTCTTAACGGAAGAGTCCACGGTTGGCAAGAGGCCATCCGGACAAGATCCGCATACCAAAACCTGTGAGGCCATGCCGGAGCTACCAGCAGAACAAACGAGCATTCCTTCAGAATCTTGGAGATTACTCTTGGAAGAAGAACTAGAGGCGGAAAGATATAGGCAGGATGATACTTCCAAGGAAGTGATAATGCATCCACTGCCTCCGCCTGAGGATCCCGGGATCTGGCCAGATACCTGGGAAGTTTCTTGTTTAGATGGGACGCCATCAGATCTATTTCTGGAAGTTCCCACATTTGAACAATCTGAAGAAATACCTCTGGGTGAAGAGACCATTAGCCCGGATGCAACGTTTGGCGACTGAGATAATCCGCTTCCCAATTGTCTACACCTGGGATATGAACCACAGAGATTAGACAGGAGCTGGATTCCGCCCAAACCAAAATTCGAGATACTTCTTTCATAGCCAGAGGACTGTGAGTCCCTCCTTGATGATTGATGTATGCCACAGTTGTGACATTGTCTGTCTGAAAACAAATGAACGATTCTCTCTTCAGAAGAGGCCAAAACTGAAGAGCTCTGAAAATTGCACGGAGTTCCAAAATATTGATCGGTAATCTCACCTCCTGAGATTCCCAAACTCCTTGTGCCGTCAGAGATCCCCACACAGCTCCCCAACCTGTGAGACTTGCATCTGTTGAAATTACAGTCCAGGTCGGAAGCACAAAAGAAGCCCCCTGAATTAAACGATGGTGATCTGTCCACCATGTTAGAGAGTGTCGAACAATCGGTTTTAAAGATATTAATTGAGATATCTTCGTGTAATCCTTGCACCATTGCTTCAGCATACAGAGCTGAAGAGGTCGCATGTGAAAACGAGCAAAGGGGATCGCGTCCGATGCAGCAGTCATAAGACCTAGAATTTCCATGCATAAGGCTACCGAAGGGAATGATTGTGACTGAAGGTTTCGACAAGCTGCAATCAACTTTAGACGTCTCTTGTCTGTTAAAGACAGAGTCATGGACACTGAATCCATCTGGAAACCCAAAAAGGTCACCCTTGTCTGAGGAATCAAAGAACTTTTTGGTAAATTGATCCTCCAACCATGATCTTGAAGAAACAACACAAGTCGATTCGTAGGAGATTCTGCTAAATGTAAAGACTGAGCAAGTACCAAGATATCGTCCAAATAAGGAAATACCACAATACCCTGTTCTCTGATTACAGACAGCAGGACACCGAGAACCTTTGTAAAAATTCTTGGAGCTGTAGCTAGGCCAAACGGCAGAGCCACAAACTGGTAATGCTTGTCCAGAAACGAGAATCTCAGGAACTGATAATGATCTGGATGAATCGGAATATGCAGATATGCATCCTGTAAATCTATTGTGGACATATAATTCCCTTGCTGAACAAAAGGTAAGATAGTCCTTACAGTTACCATCTTGAACGTTGGTATCCTTACATAACGATTCAATATTTTTAGATCCAGAACTGGTCTGAAAGAATTCTCCTTCTTTGGTACAATGAAGAGATTTGAATAAAACCCCATCCCCTGTTCCGGAACTGGAACTGGCATAATTACTCCAGTCAACTCTAGATCTGAAACACATTTCAGAAATGCTTGAGCTTTTACTGGATTTACTGGGACACGGGAAAGAAAAAATCTCTTTGCAGGAGGTCTCAACTTGAAACCAATTCTGTACCCTTCTGAAACAATGCTCTGAATCCAAAGATTGTGAACAGAATTGATCCAAATTTCCTTGAAAAAACGTAACCTGCCCCCTACCAGCTGAGCTGGAATGAGGGCCGCACCTTCATGTGGACTTAGAAGCAGGCTTTGCCTTTCTAGCTGGCTTGGATTTATTCCAGACTGGATATGGTCTCCAAACTGAAACTGCTCCTGAGGATGAAGGATCAGGCTTTTGTTCTTTGTTGAAACGAAAGGAACGAAAACGATTATTAGCCCTGTTTTTACCTTTAGATTTTTTTATCATGTGGTAAAAAAGTTCCTTTCCCACCAGTAACAGTTGAAATAATGGAATCCAACTGAGAACCAAATAATTTGTTACCCTGGAAAGAAATGGAAAGTAAAGTTGATTTAGAAGCCATATCAGCATTCCAAGTTTTAAGCCATAAAGCTCTTCTAGCTAAAATAGCTAGAGACATAAACCTGACATCAACTCTGATAATATCAAAAATGGCATCACAGATAAAATTATTAGCATGCTGAAGAAGAATAATAATATCATGAGAATCACGATGTGTTACTTGTTGCGCTAAAGTTTCCAACCAAAAAGTTGAAGCTGCAGCAACATCAGCCAAAGATATAGCAGGTCTAAGAAGATTACCTGAACACAGATAAGCTTTTCTTAGAAAGGATTCAATTTTCCTATCTAGAGGATCCTTAAACGAAGTACCATCTGACGTAGGAATAGTAGTACGTTTAGCAAGGGTAGAAATAGCCCCATCAACTTTAGGGATCTTGTCCCAAAATTCTAATCTGTCAGATGGCACAGGATATAATTGCTTAAAACGTTTAGAAGGAGTAAATGAATTACCCAAATTATCCCATTCTTTGGAAATTACTGCAGAAATAGCATTAGGAACAGGAAAAACTTCTGGAATAACCACAGGAGCTTTAAATACCTTATCTAAACATTTAGAATTAGTATCAAGAGGACCAGAATCCTCTATTTCTAAAGCAATTAGTACTTCTTTAAGTAAAGAACGAATAAATTCCATTTTAAATAAATATGAAGATTTATCAGCATCAACCTCTGAGACAGAATCCTCTGAACCAGAGGAATCATCAGAATCAGAATGATGATGTTCATTTAAAAATTCGTCTGTAGGGAGAGAAGTTTTAAAAGATTTTTTACGTTTACTAGAAGGAGAAATAACAGACATAGCCTTCTTTATGGATTCAGAAACAAAATCTCTTATATTATCAGGAACATTCTGCACCTTAGATGTTGAAGGAACTGCAACAGGCAATGGTACTTTACTAAAGGAAATATTATCTGCTTTAACAAGTTTGTCATGACAATCAATACAAACAACAGCTGGAGGAATAGCTACCAAAAGTTTACAGCAGATACACTTAGCTTTGGTAGATTCAGCACTTGACAGCGATTTTCCTGTAGTATCTTCTGACTCAGATGCAACGTGAGACATCTTGCAATATGTAAGAGAAAAAACAACATATATATAAAGCAAAATTGATCAAATTCCTTAAATGACAGTTTCAGGAATGGGAAAAAATGCCAAAGAACAAGCTTCTAGCAACCAGAAGCAATAAAAAATGAGACTTAAATAATGTGGAGACAAAAGTGACGCCCATATTTTTTCGCGCCAAATAAGACGCCCACATTATTTGGCGCCTAAATGCTTTTTGGCGCCAAAAATGACGCCACATCCGGAATGCCAACATTTTTGGCGCAAAATAACGTCAAAAAATGACGCAACTTCCGGCGACACGTATGACGCCGGAAACGGAAATAGAATTTTTGCGCCAAAAAAGTCTGCGCCAAGAATGACGCAATAAAATGAAGCATTTTCAGCCCCCGCGAGCCTAACAGCCCACAGGGAAAAAGTCAAATTTTAAGGTAAGAAAAATGTTAAATTAAAATGCATTATCCCAAATATGAAACTGACTGTCTGAAAATAAGGAAAGTTGAACATTCTGAGTCAAGGCAAATAAATGTTTGAATACATATATTAAGAACTTTATAAACAAAGTGCCCAACCATAGCTAGGAGTGTCACAGAAAATAAGACTTACTTGCCCCAGGACACTCATCTACATATAGCAGATAGCCAAACCAGTACTGAAACGAGAATCAGCAGAGGTAATGGTATATATAAGAGTATATCGTCGATCTGAAAAGGGAGGTAAGAGATGAATCTCTACGACCGATAACAGAGAACCTATGAAATAGACCCCTTAGAAGGAGATCACTGCATTCAAATAGGCAATACTCTCCTCACATCCCTCTGACATTCACTGCACGCTGAGAGGAAAACCGGGCTCCAACATGCTGCGGAGCGCATATCAACGTAGAATCTAGCACAAACTTACTTCACCACCTCCATCGGAGGCAAAGTTTGTAAAACTGAATTGTGGGTGTGGTGAGGGGTGTATTTATAGGCATTTTGAGGTTTGGGAAACTTTGCCCCTCCTGGTAGGAATGTATATCCCATACGTCACTAGCTCATGGACTCTTGCTAATTACATGAAAGAAATATATATTTATATATATATATATATGTATATATATATATATATATATATATATATATATATATATATATATATATATATATATATATATATATATCCTCCATGTGTATCTGCACTCTCAATCTCCTCCAGTCATCAACCAGGGTGCCAGGTCAGTAATATTCACAGTATTTTCAAAATAGGACTGCACTCGCTGGATTTAAGCATAAAACTTATTTTATTGTGGTAACGTTTCGGAGTCCACAGACTCCTTCCTCAGACCAGTACAAACATGCATGTTTGTACTGGTCTGAGGAAGGAGTCTGTGGACTCCGAAATGTTACCACAATAAAATAAGTTTTATGCTTAAATCCAGCGAGTGCAGTCCTATTTTGAAAATACTATATACTATATATATATATATATATATATATATATATATATAAAGAAAATAACTCGTGTAGTTCATTTAACAAATCTAAACAAGTCAGGAGAATTCCTTTTCTCAGAAAACCTCTGGATACAGTGATGCTATGGCATAAAGGGAGTCTGCGTACTAAAGTAAACTAAAGTAAAAAAGTAAAAAAGTGAGTCATTGTGAACCTTATTTGCATATCTTATCCAGAATCCTTTGCTGCATTGCAAACAGTGTACCCAGAGGTTTTCTGGCAAAAGCAAGTCTCCTGATTTGTTTAATAAACTTCATAAAGAGTTATTTTCTTTATATTTTGTGCTTAGTGGAGGATTTTAAACTCACTTTTCACCTCACCATAATTTAAAAAGTTTTTTTTATATATATATATATATATATATATATATATATATATATATATATATATATATATATATATATATATATATATATACGTTTCGAGTCATGTAGACCCTTAGTCATGCTACAAATTATGGTAAATCACCTCATTTTATATCACCTTTATGTAAATTACCTTTAATTGACCATATTGGTTCTCATACCTGGGAAACTGTTGATACCCCCTGCTGGTCAGGTTCAATGGACAACTTTTTTCAATTTATTTTTTTCTTTCTTTTACATCAGATATCATAGTATATACATTATTTTGATGTCCTGTTGGAGGATAAATAACCATAAGATTACACCAATGAATAATACACATAAAAAACATTATAAAAACAAATGGAGATCGTAATCTTTGTTTAAACCATTGGGATATAGAGTTTTAAGATGTTGCATCCACCACACTTCCTTTTTCTTAAGTAGTAACTCTCTGTTACCATTTCTCCTATGTTTGGGAATTTGGTCTATCACTTGGAATCTCAGTTGGCTAACAGAATATCCTGCTGACAAAAAATGTGAGAAAACTGGCAAGGTCATATCTTTGCATCTGATGGAGGATTTATGGGCACTCATCCTATCTTTTATAGGATTTATTGTCTCACCCACATAGCCACGCCCACAAGGGCATTTTAAAATGTACACTACATATTCTGAGTCACAAGTAAAAAAAACTTTGATCTCTCATTTTTTATTATCACTAATTTGTGCAATGAATTTCCCTTTGAGCATCAAGTTACATTGTGCACAATTTAAACAAGGATATGTCCCTTTATTGGCAGTAGTTAAATAGTTTATTGTTTCCCTTCTGTTAGTACCTACATCTGCTTTTACTACTAGGTCTCTGATTTTTTTTTTACTCTTTTGTAGGAGTTAATAGGGGGTCTACAGAATTCATCAATATGGGGATTGGACTTACTTAACAGGTACCAATGCTTTCTTATAATCCTAGAGATATTATCACTGTACTGATTATATTCTGAGGAAAAATCAATTGTTTCTTGGCTTTATGTCTTCTACCATGTTGTCTGTTGTCTCTAGGTCTCCTAGAAATGCTTATCATATCATCAGTTTTAACAACCTGCTCACATTTAGTAATGATGGACTGGGGATAACCTCTGTCTTTAAATTTTTTTGCCATTTGTTTAAGTCTTATCTCTTGTAAGTTTTTGTCTTGTACGTTTCTCACAGTCCTGAGGAACTGGCTTTTAGGAATAGAGTTAACACTCTCTCAGGATGGTAACTATTAAAATGTAGTCAAGTGTTACGGTCAGTCGGTTTGCAATAAAGATCTGTAACTAGATGTCCCTCCTGTTTATATACTAATGTGTCTAAATAACTCACGTTTTCTTTTGAATAATTAAGAGTAAATTGCAAACTTTTAGTGTTACTATTGAGTCCCTCTACAAATTCCGAGGGGCCACAAGAAGTGAATGGACTCGCTATACTAGAGACACACGACCCAGATATTGGTGCTAAAGTACAAAATATTGATGATCATCATGTCTCATACCTCAGCACAGAGATTATGGAAAATGTAGCAAACATTACAAAAGAGACACTAGTTATAAATATCTCGAAGTATCAACTTACTAATGATGAGCTTAATGTACTATGTAAGGGGTTATCTTTTTGCCCCACTACTTATGTTAATGAGTTTACTTTAGAAAAAGACCTACAGTATATCATTTTTTTCGAAATCTCAGGTTGAATGCATATTTTTGTACCCCGCAGGATAGTACTGGTAATACTGTTAAAATTGTACATGATCAAAGTGATATATTTGATGTGCCTACTTTAGGGTTAAAAAATAAATCCAAATTCGTACCTAGTACCACAAATTCAGGAGTTGAGACACATATTAAATTTGTCCAAGCTGACATTAAAAAACTCTGCACCAATGAAAAATCTAAAATTATTGATAATATTACCACATTAGAACGTAAGGCTTTAAAGGATCTATCAAAAAATAAATCTGTTACAATTAAAAATGCCAATAAAGGCGGTGCCGTGGTGATTTTGGACAGAGAATATTATATACAGGAAATATTTGCCCAGCTATCTGATGGTGGTGTGTATTTAATTCTAGATTGTGATCCACTAACAGATATCCAAAAGGAAATCATGTTGATAATAAATAAAGCACTGTTAAATAAAGTAATTACAAAAGAACTTGCTACATTCTTAATAAAAAAATCCAATTACACCAGTCTTTTACACAACACCTAAAATTCATAACAATTTAACAGAACCCCCAGGTAGACCCATTGTGGCAAGTACAGATTCTGTTTTCTCCAACATTGTCATTTTTCTAGACAAAATTCTTAATCCCATGGATGAAATTCAAAAGTCATTTCTTAAAGACACAGGGGACTTTTTAGAAAAAATAGAAAATATTCAAATAGAGGAATCAGACATTATTTTCTCCTTAGACATTGTGAGCCTGTATACCTCCATCCCATATGAGGCAGGAGTACAGTCTGTATTGGAACTTATGAAACATAGTAACAAGTTCTCTACTCCCCAGTGTGAATTTGTAGAAGAAATGCTTAACATTATATTATACTTGAATTACTTTTTATTCCAAGACACCTACTACTTACAAAGAAAGGGTACAACCATGGGCTCCAATGTAGCCCCTTCATACTCCAACATTTTTGTTAGCCAATTTGAAAATAGATTTGTTTCTACAAAAATTATATATCAAGGAAATTGTAAAATCTGGCTACGCTATATAGATGATATATTTGGCGTATGGAGGGGCACATTGGATACACTTTAGGAATTTGTAGAGGAAATCAATAGTAACACTAAAAGTTTGCAATTTACTCTTAATTATTCAAAAGAAAACGTGAGTTATTTTGACACTTTAGTATACAAACAGGAGGGACATCTAGTTACAGGTCTTTATTGCAAACTGACTGACCGTAACACTCTACTACATTTTAATAGTTACCATCCTGAGAGAGTGTTTAACTCTATTCCTAAAAGCCAGTTCCTCAGGACTGTAAGAAACGTACAAGACAAAAACCTACAAGAGATAAGACTGAAACAAATGGCACAAAAATTTAAAGACAGAGGTTATCCCCAGTCCATCATTAATAAATGTGAGCAGGTTGTTAAAACTGATGATATGATAAGTGTTTCTAGGAGACCTAGAGACACAACAGACAACATGATAGAAGACATAAAGACAAGAAACAATTGATTTTTTCCTCAGATTATAATCAGTACAGTGATAATATCTCTAGGATTATAAGAAAGCATTGGTACCTGTTAAGTAAGTCCAATCCCCATATTGAGGAATTCTGTAGACCACCTATTAACTCCTAAAAAAGAGTAAAAAACATCAGAGACCTAGTAGTAAAAGCAGATGTAGGTACTAACAGAAGGGAAGCAATAAACTATTTAATTACTGCCAATAAAGGGTCATATCCTTGTTTAAATTGTGCACAATGTAACTCAATGATCAAAGGGAAATTCATTGCACAAATTAATGATAATAAAAAACGAGAGATCAAAGGTTTTTCTACTTGTGATCCCATAAAAGATAGGATAAGTGCCCATAAATTCTCCATCAGATGCAAAGATATGACCTTGCCAGTTTCCTCACATTTTTTGTCAGCAGGACATTCTGTTAGCCAACTGAGATTCCAAGTGATAGACCAAATTCCCAAACAAAGGAGAGGAGGTAACAGAGAGTTACTAATTAAGAAAAAGGAAGTGTGGTGGATACAACATCTTAAACTTCTATATCCCAATGGTTTAAACAAAGATTACGATCTCCATTTGTTTTTATAATGTTTTTTTATGTGTATTATTCATTGGTGTAATCTTATGGTTATTTATCCTCCAACCGGACATCAAAATAATGTATATACTATGATATCTGATGTGAAAGAAAGAAAAAAAAAAAAATTGAAAAAAAGTTGTCCATTGAACCCGACCAGCAGGGGGTATCAACAGTTTCCCAGGTATGAGAACCAATATGGTCAATTAAAGGTAATTTACATACAGGTGATATAAAAGGAGGTGATTTACCATAATCTGTAGCATGACTAAGGGTCTACATGACTCGAAACGTTGCTGTTTTTATCCTCATGTTGCTTAAATAAAAGACGGATGTTTTATACAAAACAGTGCTGACGCTATTCTTTGATTTTTGTGGACTTATATATATATATATATATATACTGTTTCAATGAGAGCACTCTCACTTCCAAAATATTAAGTGCCAGGGTGCTAGCAGATATGGATATATAAATGAATGATGGAAAGCACTCTCTGGTCTTTTAGTGAAAAATATTTAATAATTCAAGCGTGACGTTTCGGGGACACACTCCCCTTCCTCAGACAAACAAAAATTGCATTCAACTGAACATTTAAACAAGATAAGCCCCTCCCCCAGTGAGAAAATTGCGCAATATTTCAAAATAGTTGTCATGGTGATCCTGAATAAACAAGTACTGGCTAGCTAGAGCCTAGTGTAAAATACAAACCAGAAGAGCTCTGTATACATAAATTAAATCATTATAAGAGAGCAATAAAAGTGAACAGTAAGACATGAAAAATACATAAGTCCTTATACTGTGCTAAATTATAATGGCATAAACATATTATCGACACACACAAGTGTAAATATACGTCTATCATACAGCTGACACCCTGGTTCAAGTGAATTATACCAAACTTGTGATACATACAATATCCGGTGATACTAATGTTAGAAAAAACAGCCTAGATGGACACAATATACTTTTAAGCTTCAGGGACTGTATAAGGGCGCAACCCAGGAATCATAGTTTACCAAAACATCCAATTTCTTGCGATTAGCTAAATTATACAGCTCTATCCATTTGGTCAGTTACCTGTTTGATGTAAGGAGTGAGGTGAGAGACGCGCTCCTTGCGGCCATGCTGTAGCGTCAGTGCTGGGCGCCATGTCTCATTCAAAGATAAGTTGCCATAGCAACCTTATGCATCAAGCACTACGCGCCATAGCTTACACATAGGTTTGGTTGCCATAGCAACCTTGTACGCTAGGCCGCCAGAGGGGAAATCTTTACAATGACCACTTAAACTCTACTATGCTTTAATGGAACTATACAAAAATCAACTTGTCAAGTCTAATAAAGTTGAATGTGACTCGCTCATCATTAAGCCAAATCTCAGCTTCTCACAAAATCAACATAACGTATACACTATTAGTTGCCATAGCAACCGCAAATGAAAATCTGAGTAAACTCTGAGTAAACAATACACAACCTTCCTAGCATCTGACATATAAGAATCACTAGAACAAGTGGAGATAAATGCTAGAGTAATGGCCCTAGTAGAATCAGAGGGGAATAAGCAATACAATACATTGAATAAGAGAAATACAAATAATAAAAAATGAAAAAAGTAAATACAAAAAATAATAATATAAAATAAAATACAAATATAAAATAAAATAAAATAAATAAATAAAATAAAAAAATAAAAAAATAATAATAAAAAAAAATAAAAAAATAAATAAAATAAAATAAATAAAAATAAAAGTAAAGGTAACAGTAAAATAAAAATAATAAATAATAAATAATAAAAATAAAAATAAATATAAATAATAAAAAAAAATAAAAATACAGATAAAGATAAAGATTAAAAAAATAAACAAAAAAAATAAAGATAAAGATAAAAATAAAAAAAATAATAAAAATAAAAATAAAAAGTAAAAATAATAATAAATAATAAATATAAAAATTGAAATAAAGTAATAATAAATAGAAAATGAAAAACCAGAAATAAATAAATCACAAGAGGTAAAAAAGTAGTGTGGTCAGTAGATAGAGATACAAGACCCAGAAATAGCAGTAGAAACAAAGCCACAAGAGATAAACACCAAAATCATGGGAAAAAGGAGGAACCAGACAAAACTCAGGCCACAGAAAAGTGTGAGAGAGAAGTAATAGAAGAAACCAAGGGAAGAAAAACATGTAGCAAAGGTCATCGACAAGAGTGAACAAGTATAAATGGGTCATAGACTCGCAGTTACTCAAGAATAGTGCAGGGATCAATATATGTCCATCTGGAATCCCCAACGTCCATCTAATGAGATCATCTAGGTAGACTCATCTGAGTCATAAGTCCCCTGAGTTCACAGAAAACAATGCCAGTCCAAGCTGATGTTAAGGCCCCTCGGGCGTAATGTGTCCAACTTGTACATCCATTTGGATTCTAGTTGAAGTAGTGTCCGATGTCTATCACCTCCTCTCGGGGGTACAGGTACATGGTCAATGATCTTAAATCTTAAGTCCTGGACACTATGTCCACTGCTGGCAAAATGATGTGCTATGGGTTGATCACTGCCTCCGTTCCTAATTGCAGCTCTAATCGCTGATCTATGGTTGGCCATGCGAGTGCGGGCATCATCCACCGTTTTTCCCACGTAGAACAGCCCACACGGGCAATTGATGAGATAGACCACAAAGGGTGTAGTGCAAGTGAGGTAATGATGTATCCTGTAATTATGGATCGTATCCGGATGGCGAAAGGTGGCTCCAGGGATCATGGAGTGACACGTAGTGCATCCTATACATCGAAAACATCCCTTCTTATTGTGAGATAGCCAAGTCTTGTTATCGTAACAGTGTACTGGGTCGGTCACCACCAGTTGATCTCTTAGGTTTCAATTTCTTTTGAACCCTACTCTCTGGCTATCCCAATCTCCAAATGGTAGTGTGGGGTCACTTTGAATGATATGCCAATGCGCCTTAAGGTTGTGTCCAATATGCTTAGTGTCTGGACAATATTTTGTTGTAAGGGTCATTCGTTTAATGACCATTCTCTCCTTCTTTTCTTTGGCATCATCTTGTTCGCCCATACATTCCAGTAGGTATTGCCACTTGTATCCCCTGGCCATGAATTTCACCGCCATGTCCTGGAGCTGTGTTTTCTTGGTCTCCTTGTTGGTATTATTTCTAGTCACTCTAGACATTTGGCCTTTGGGGATGGCTCTCAGTAAAGATGTAGGGTGACAGCTACGTGCATGTAACACCGAGTTCCTGTCCGTTGGTTTCTGGTACAATGTAGTTCCAATGCCCTTGCCATCCCTAAAGATACACAGGTCTAAGAACTCAACTTTGTCTTCGCTGTAACACATCTTAAATTTGATGGGCTGTTCTAGTTCATTCAATGCTAAGAACCATTCCTGCAATGATTCCCTTGAGCCCCTCCATACCATGAACAGATCATCTATATACCGCTGGTATATAGCGATTTCTTCTTTTTGGAACACCTTCATAATTTCTTCCTCATAAAACTCCATGTATAGGTTTGCAAATGAAGGGGCAACCCATGGCGGTTCCTTTTATTTGGCAATAGTAAGACTTCTCGAATCTGAAGTAATTCAGCCTCAGGCTCAATTCAAGGATCCGCAATAGAAAGTGAGCAGGAGGGCCCACATATGGGTATCTATTCAGTGCTCTCGCCACCCTATTAATGCCTTCTTTTTGTGGTATGACTGTGTAAAGACTATTTACATCAGCAGTGACTAATAGCCACTGATCCTCCAGCCTTGTATTTTTCAATTTTTCTAACAAGTCCATAGAATCTCTGGTGTATGATCTCATATTTTTAACAAGGGGCTGTAAAAAGAAGTCCACAAACTGGGACAGTGGTGATGTGATGGACTCACGGGCAGACACAATGGGCCTCCCTGGTGGTTGAAATTGGTTCTTGTGTACTTTCGGTAGGGTATAAAGAATGGGACATTTTGGATATTCTGTTATTAAAAAGCCCGCTATCCTCTCATCAATCCATCCCTGCATCACGCCTTCCTTCACCACAGTTGGATTTCTTTGGAGTTGTGAATAAGTCATGGTGTCACTGAGTTGGAGCAGGATATCTGATCGATAGTACTCATAGTTCATTATCACGGTGGCTCCCCCTTTATCCGCTGGGCGGATGATAATCTTGGGGTCTGTAGCCAGAGTTCTTATGGCTGTAAATTCTTCCTTGGTTAAGTTGTTTCTGAATTCCGGCTTACTTGCCATATTGGTATCCTTTTGTACCAGACGAGAGTATGTTTTTATACTCGAATTGTAGCTGGTGGGATCAAATTTACTGGATTTCCGGAATTGAATGTCAGTTTCAGAGGCTGTATTGTTGCTAAAATGTTCTTTGAGTCTTAGTGATCGCTGAAACTTCTGTTGACCTATCCACAGATCAAACAGATCACCCATTTTGGTAGGTACAAAATTAAGTCCCTTATTTAGGAGCTGGATCTCTGGCTCTGATAGGACACGATCACTAATGTTGATAACCAGGTTATTACTCATTGGTGTATTAGTGGAGGTTGGTGGGGGAACGGCGGTCTGCCTCTGACCACCTCTTCTTGGGTGTGGCCTCCTCTTCCCCTTCCTGCAGAACGGGTGGTCACCCCTAAAAAAGACTGTTGTTGTCTGTTTCCTCTGTATGGGCGTGAGGTCCCTCTATATGGTGGTAGTGGTCCCTGTGCAGACTGTGGGGTGTCTGAATCCATCCCCGAACTAGTATCAATAGTTTGAAGATTTCTCCTAGTGTACTGTCTAAAACGTCTCTGTCTTCTGGGTCTAAAGCCCCTATTGTCCCCTTCTCCTCCTATCAGCCACCGGTACACACTTTTATCTTTATGATCTTCTGTCACAGCTGCAAATTTCCTGTTTTTAAAGGAGATCAAAGCATCTATATATTCCTTCAACTGCGTTTGTAATTGGTTTAGCCAATCTGAACTGGTATCAGCTATTAATTTTGGAGTGTTAGTGCTCTCAAACTCTTGTACATCACCCTTGATTTTGTCAAGTTGTGTTCTCACCTCTTCTGTCACTAGCAAAATCAAATCCAAGGAGCACTTATTTAGAATTGCACACCACCTTTTGCAGAATTCAACACTTGCTCTACCAATGGTAGGAATATTCTTGATGCGGAATCCACGTGGTATAAGTTTCTTCCGGTAATATTCTGATAAGTAGCTGCCGTGTAGTCTCAGGTCAATTTCTTTTTTCTTCAATTTCAATAATGCCAAGAAAATTGAATTGGTGACAACTATTTTGAAATTTGGCGCAATTTTCTCACTGGGGGAGGGGCTTATCTTGTTTAAATGTTCAGTTGAATGCAATTTTTGTTTGTCTGAGGAAGGGGAGTGTGTCCCCGAAACGTCACGCTTGAATTATTAAATATTTTTCACTACACACACATATACACATACACACACACACATGTATATATACACACGCACACACACACACATATATATATATATATTTAATAAATATTTAATTTTATATATATATATATATATATATATATATATATATATATATATATTTTATTTTTTTTGTTAATATGTTTGTATATGTTTGAGTAGTTATGGGCAGCTACATTGGTGGTCCTCTTCAGAGCTTCAACACAGAGGTCCTCTTCATGCGGTCTCCAGCCACACACTGAATAGTGATTAAAAGGAACCCCTTTTATATAGCAGTACCCTTGCATTCCTATTGGCTGGTTTGAATCTTCAAATTGAAATCAAAGCTTTTTATTTTCACTCTATTGGCTGATTTGAATTTGAAGATTTAAATCAGCCAATAGGAATGCAAGGGTATCCCTATAAAAAAAGGGGTACCTTGCATTCACTATTCAGTGTACAGCTGGAGACTGCATAAAGAGGACCTCCGTATTGAAGGTCTGAAGAGGACCACCGATGTCGCTGCCCCCATCATTGCCGACATTGCTACCACCACCAGGATTAAGTTAGAAGATAGACTGCTGCCAGATGAAGATGGAAGAAGATGGCCCCACGATGAAGATGGATCTTCCTCGGGATGAAGATGGAACGCCACACATCATCATCAGTAAGTACTAACTTTGGGGTTAGTGTTAGGTTTTTTTTTATTTTTTGGGGTGGGTTTTTTATTTTAATTTGGATTAATTAGTATTTTTTTAGTTAGTTTTTTTTATTTTGGGGGTTGGGATTGTGGGGGGTTGTAATGTTAGGGGGTTAGTGTTTTTTTAAAGCAAAAGAGCTGATAGCTTTAGGGCAATGCCATACAAAATGCCCTTTTAAGGGCTATTAGTAGTTTATTTTTAGAATAGGTTTTTTTATTTTGGGGTGTTTTTTAAGGAGTATTAGAATAGTATTTTTTTTTGGTAATTTGTTTTTTTTTATTTTCAGTAATGGTATTTTTTTAAATTTTTTTGCAATGGTGGTTTTTGTAATGGTAGTTTTTTTGTAATAGTAAGATTTTTTATTTTTTGTAATGATAGGATTTTTTTTGTAATGGTGGGATTTTACAGTAATGTTATTTTTTTATTATTTAAAGGTTAAGATAAGGTTTCTATTTAATTTTACTAGTAGGTTTTTTTATTTTAAGGTAGTTAGGATTTTTTTAAAGTTAATTTAGGGGTATTTTAATTTGGGTTGTTAGTGGGGTGTTAGGTTAGGGGGTTTAGATGTTAGTTTATAACTTTGCGTTGTGGGGGGTAGCAGTTTAGGGGTTAATAGTTTATTTAGTTACTTTGCGATGTGGGGGATGGTGGTTTAGGGATTAACAGTTTATTTAGTTACTTTGAGATGTGGGGGATGGCGGTTTAGAGGATAATACTCTTATTTAGCGTTTGCAATGTGGGTGGTGGTGGTTTAGGGGTTAATAATATTATTTAGTGTTTGCATTGTGGGGGGATGGCGGTTTAGGGGTTAATAGTGTTGTTTAGTGTTTTGGCTGTGGGGGATGGCGGTTTAGGGGTTAATAGTGTCGTTTATGAGTGTGTGTATTTTGTAATGTATTTTTGTTGTGTTTTGTGCAACTTTTTATTTTCAGAAACCAGTTTACCACAGGATTGCACTAGTGCAATCGCAATTTCTCTGAACTTGTAATATCAGTGGAAGGAACATGGCTCACAAAATCTCGATTGCGCTAGTGCAAAACTGTTGGCGCTGCACTTGAAATCTAGCCCTATGTGTGTAAAAATATTATAATGATGAACACCTACAGCTTTGTGCTTTACAGGACATTAAACAAAAAATACATTTTATGAGCAAAGTATTAAGGTCATTCTCGCCTCCTTTAGTCATGCGTGCTGCCATGTTGAAATCTAGCTTTCACTGCATTCCATTGCTGATGCATTTACATATGTGTGTAACTCTTTTCAAATACCTGCTATGATTACTAGGTTCCATACTGACAGCACCCATGAGAGGGATGTGTAAAAAATTAATCATACATATATAGATAGGCTTACCAGAAGTCCCACTTTTACTGGGATTGTCCCGGTTTGGAGGCACTGTCCCAGTGTCCCACCCAGTTGTTCATTCTGTCCCAGTAGGGTTGCCACCTCCAGGTTTCAAATTATGTTTACGGGTTTCAGACCACCTGAAACCCAGACACATTATTCAAAATGACTGGACTGTGGCTCTGCAGTATAGTTGGATGTTGGTACTTTGTTACATACAGCCCTGCTTAGCTTAACGTTCGCGTCCTTCAAAGTTTACATTTAGTAATACAGGCTGAGTGAGCAGCATAGGGTTTTTTTAATTTTGTAGTACTACTTGGTTTATTTTTCAAGAATTTAACACACACCCCCTGACCCCTGGTGACATTGCCGGTAATACACCTTTAGGGGAATCATATGAGTATGACTAGGAAGTACAGACAGGAAGGATTTTTGGCCTGGATCTTGCTTTACTTCATGCAGGATAGCATTTTGGCTATAATCTTCCTGCATTATGGTATAGAGTAGCCTCTTAAACAGCTTTAGCAGGTACGTGTTTCTTTTTTACTTTCATTCAATATTGTATTTATGCCTTATCAGTATTTGGCTCTGTTCCTTAATTAGACACATAAAACACATATTACACTGCAGATATTAAATTGTGAAATTGATAATTATGCTTGATGTTTGGCATTATTTAGAATCTGAGATTTAGATTAATGATTTATTTGTCATGACAACGTAATGGTGCCTTTTTATCTAGGGGGTGGTGTTATGGTCTATTTAAACTGTGTGATTCACTTGTTTGACTGAGGAAGGGTAGAGTATCCACAAAACATTACACACATAAAAGCTACTACTTTAAAACGCCCCCTTGACCATGCTCCTGACCACACCCCCACTGGCACCGCACCAGGTGGTCCCAGTTTCACCTCTAAAAATTATGGTAAACCTATATATAGAAATATATATTTAACAATAAAAAGAATCTAAATAACATTGGAATGTAAAATATGCATAACTACCTTTGGGTTTAAAAGGACTTTATACACTAAATTTTTCGTTGCATAAATGTTTTGTAGATGATCCATTTATATAGCCCATACAGGTTTTTTTTTTTTTTTAACGTATAGTTTTGCTTATTTTTAAATAACATTGCGCTGATTTTCAGTTGCCTAACCAAGCCCGAACGTTTTAGGAGAATACTGATGTATACCTACTCCAGCTTTCTCCTGTTTGTGTAAAGAGTTTTTTCATATGCAGAGGAAGGGTGAAGTGTCTGCTTTTTTTGCACTTGCAGTGGGTGTTCCAGATAATCTTTTTAACAGAGCTAAACTGGGAGCGTCTAAGTAAGTTTTTAAACAGTTTTATACTGGATTTTTAGATCAGTATCTGTGCATATTATTATTTATAGTAGTGTCTATTACAAGCAGTTAAATGAAAATTGGTGTACACTGTCCCTTTAACACTTTGAGGCAGGGAGTGTCAATCAACCCGATCGTACTTGATCGGGTTGATTTCCGGCGAGGTCTGTCCGCCTGCTCAGAGCAGGCGGACAGGTTATGGAGCAGTGGTCTTTGTGACTGCTGCTTCATAACTGCTGTTTCTGGCAAGTCTGAAGACTCGCCAGAAACACGGGCCGTCAAGCTCCTTTCGGAGCTTGATAGATAGGCCCTTTTAGGTGTAATGCTGTTTTGGGTTAGCACACGAGTGACGTTTTATTTTATTTTATTAATTACGCACTCCATTAAAGTCTATAGGGAAAATGCACAGGTACGAAGTCCTAAAGTTAGCTCATGCACAAACATTTTACTTTCAACTTGTAATATGCAAAGTAACCCATGCACATTAAAACGTTTACTTCCAGCAGTGTTTGGGCATGAGCGAAATCACTAAATAGAGTACCACTTGTAATCTTGCCCATAATGTTTTCATTTTATAACTTTCAATAGCTAATTATATAGTGCATATTATTACCACCAAGTCATACTGTGTGTGAAAATATTATAATGTAAAACACCTATAGTATTGTGCTTAAAAAACTAAAAACTAAATGCTTTTTATGAGCACAGTATTGAGGTAATTCCCACCTCCCTTTAGTCACGAGTACTGCCATGTTGAAATCTAGATTTTACTGCATTCCAGTGCTGATGCCTTTGCACATTTGCAGGAACTCTTATTCAAATAACTGCTATGACAACTAGGTTCAAAATGACAGCACCCATAATGAGAGGGAGGTGCATGAAATGTATTTAGTGTTTAATATTCCTTTAATTAATAACATTACTATGTGTTCTTCTTTCCAGTTCTCACCATTATTTTAAGAATCAGTGCATTTTTTTTAATCAACAATATGATGTTTTTATTATGTATATGTTTGTAAAACATATGTGTGATCTATATTAATCATTAGGAAAATCCTAGGAAGAGATAGATTAAAGTTGTATGAGGCAAATATGATAAAATGTAAATAATTGATGGTTCTCCAATAGGGAATGAGGACATTTTGTGATGCGAGCCTTATCTCAGTATATAATTCTGCCAAACACAACAGTAACTTTAATAGTTTCAATGTTATTCTAAACTTACTAATCTATCAGTTTTTCAGTGAATTAGCAGTGTTAAAAAGCAGAGAATATAGCAAAGCAGGCGAGGTTGGTGAGGCTGTAGAAGAAGTGGTGGTTCTAGGGGGGGCAAGGGGTACAATTCACCCCCAAACTTCTATTTTGCACCCCATTATTGGGCTGAGAAGGATGTTAAAAAGGTAAAAATTACTACTCCTTGACCCTGTCCTTTTAGGCAGGCTACTTCCCACAGCTTCCTAATTATACCCCCAGATCACCTGGCTCTGACCTCCGGACACCTGTGACTCTACCTCCCCTGCCCTTCCCCAACCCATGGAACACCCATAGCTACACCTCCACTCACCGTGACCCACCCATGGAACACCCGTAGCTACACCTCCACTTACCCTGACCCACCCATGGAACACTCATAAATAAACCTCCTCTCACCCTGACCCACCCATGGAACAAAAGTAACTACACCTCCACTCACCCTGACCCACCAATAAAAACACCCGTAATTACACCTCCACTCTTTCTGTCCTCACCCATTGAACGAACACATGTAACTATACCTCCACTCAACCTGATCCAACCCCCATGGCAGAACTCGAAATAAAGAGCATCACTCGAAAAATCTGAACACCAGCCCTATTTTCAATTAAGTCCATCGAATGCACACGCCTGTTTTTCTTAAGAATTACTGGGATACCCCTTTCCCTAATTATGTTTTTTTCCCCCCAGAATTAAATTATATTAATTTTTAATTTTAAAAAATGCCACACTGTTGTTATATAGGCACCCTACAACACAATTTCATCCATGTCTCTTTTCCAGTGTGAAAATGATTATCCATAGTGTGATCTGTAGAAAACACTCAAAACAGGGTGTCAGTCTATCTCACAGTCTGACCTAACTAGACAATAGAGACCATTTAAATGAGGGCTACTACAATGGTCCATGGTCTAATTAAATAAAACTTGCAAGCAAATACTTTGTGACCTTAATACCTATAGCTAAGAGGAGAATACAGCTGCATCGTCTCACCAGCAGCCCACCCCTTAAATTGTAGCTGGCCAGCCCCAGCTTCTACAGCCCATCGGGAAATCTTCTTGTGTCCTGGTAGGCTAATCCAGCCTTGACCACCCATGGAAAAAACGTGACTTAACAAAGGAGAGTTTGCGCCCACTTAAATAAGGATTTAGGAAATGCCACTGTGTAGTATATGGAGAGACTGGACTGAACATACATACAAATCTCCAGTGTTGGGTAATGAGGAGTTTAACCAGATGAAATGGGTAGGATTAATGGGAGTGTGTATTTAGATACAAGGGTCGATCACAATAGTTTAGAAAACCTATATAATTATTTTGAACAAAAAAAAAAACTATCATCTAAGTCCTATTGCGATTTTTTGTAGATAAGTCAATTGATACGTTTTTCAACTGGATTTTGATCAGCCCCAAAATTAGAAAGCGTTAGAAGCAGCATTCTTTTAGAACTTATATATTAACTCTTCATAATCCAGAGTAACTAAAATAGGAATTGTTTAATGGACATAAAAGTCAAAATAAAAGTTTTATAATTCAGATAGAACATGGAATTTTAAAAACTTTATAGTATACTTCCATTAACAAATTTGACTATATTCTCTTTGCATCCATTATTGAAGAGCATACCTGATAGGTTGAGAAGTATGTGACTGTACTTATCACTATATGACAGCAATAGAACAATGTCTTATATAGGCTGGGCTGTTGCATTATTCTTTCCAACATATATGCCTTCTTCTTCCACTTCAGATGCTAGGTAATTTACTTAATTGTAATTGAATCTATATAAGAGTAACACCTTATATGTAAATTAGTAAATTAAAATACCACTCATAACATTTTAAAGATATTATTGAAATAAATTACCAAAAATATATAATATGAATAATTAACCAAACATATACTAAAGTATATTTAAAAGTATTACATGCCAACTATATTGGCAAACTATGATCAAACAAAACTAAAATAAATAGGTTACTTTTTTTAAATTGTTCTGGAAAAAGGTAGTAAAACTACTGAAACATATTGAGTTTTTAATAAATTTTTGTCTGCTTATATGCATCTCGGTATCCTGGTATGGTGCTTGTTCAACCCACCCTAATTTGTACCAAGGGGACGATTAATGTAAATGCGAGTGGATCATGTCCACCGCACGTCGATTAATGCCGACAGTATATGCGGTCGCATTTATCATTGCAGAAGCAGTTCTGCTGAACTGCTTGTTTAATGCCGCCCCCTGCAGATTCAGTGGGTGTCAATAAACCCGATCGTATGTGATCGGATGGATTGCTGTCCGCCGCCTCAGAGGTGGTGGATGAGTTAAGGAGCAGCGGTCTTAAGACAGCTGCTTCTTACTCCTGTTTCCAGGGAGCGTCAAAGCTCACACGGAAACAGCTGCATCAAGCTCTATACGGAGCTTGATGAATCGGCCCCCATGTGTCATTGAATAAAATGTTAATTGATACACAGTATCCTGTGAGCACATTTTATTTAGTATTCATTTATAGCCTTAAACAAGCTACACCATATGCTGGTTCTTTTTGTCTGAGGCTAATCTTTTCGATGAAGAGGTTGAAGACAATAGCTGTAAAACAGAGAATGAGCCTAAGATGAGATATGAGTACTCCCCCAAACTGAATAATAAACCAAGGAATGTATCCTATAGGCAATATTTCAAGTCTATACTGATGGCAAAATCCCAGTACTTATTCAGAATGCAATTACCAATATGGGTCAGATGATCTAAACCTCAATTTCAGACATGTTTTTTTCTCTCCGATCCTCACAGGGGCTGTCCTAGTGGAATTATAGTAAAAAATGTGCAGTCCCTAAGAGTGGCGAAAGGTCTCCTGTTAAAACTAATGGAGCTCACTGGAAACGGACACTTGGCACCGTGGATTGAAGTGAGCAGGGGGTGCACTTTAAAAATGAAATCCTGCAGCTAATATAAATAACATTGTGCTGCTCTCTGTGTATAGCATCTTACAATAACCTATATTTTTGTATGCATGTGTTTGTTATAAGTATTTTGAGTTTTTTGAGAAAAGCTTGCAAAGCTGTTAAGCATCACTCCCCTTCCCACAATCCCCAGTCATTCAACTGAAGGGAAATGGAAAAAAAGGAATAGCACAAAGGTTTAGAGGTGCCTGAGGTATAACAAAAATAAAATAACTGTCTTAAATAAAAGAGTGGGGTCGTGGACTAACCATATCTAAAAAGAAATACATTTATCAGGTAAGCATACATTTTGTTTTCTTTCCTAAGATATGGTGAGTCCACAATGTCCTCAGTTACTAGTGGAAATCAATAACCAAGCTAGAGGACACAGATGACAAGGGAGGGAAAACAAGACAGGCACACCTAAACAGAAGGCACCACCGCTTGAAGAACCTTTCTCCCAAAAGAAGCCTCAGACGAGATAAAAGATCAAATTTGGAAAATTTTGAAAAAAATATGCAAAGAAGACCAAGTTACAGACTAGCAAATCTGATCCACAGAAGCTTCATCTTGAAGGCCCAAGAAGAGAAGACAGCCCTCGTGGAATGTTCTATAATTCTCCCAGGAGGCTGCTGACCAACTGTCTCAAACAAAACAAATTATACTTCTACATCAAAGGGAAAGAGAAGTAGCAGTAGCTTTCTGACCCTTACGCTTTCCTGAGAAGCAACAAATGGGACAGAAGACTGGCGAAAATCCTTAGTCGCCTGTAGTAGATTTTAGATTTTAGAGCACGCACAATATCCAGGTTGTGTACAAACATTCCTTATGAGAAGGAGGATTAGGACATAATCAAGTAACAACAATTTCCTAAGTAATAGTTCAATCAGAAACCACTTTAGGAAGAAAACCCAACTTAGAACGAAGAACTGCCTTATCACCAAGATAAGGCAAAACACACTGCCAGGCCGAGAATTCCAAAACTCTCCGAGCAGAAGAGATAGCAAAAAGAAATAAAACCTTCCAAGATAACTTAATATCTATGGAATGCAAAGACTCAAACAGAGCCTGCTGCAAAAATGTAAAGAACAAGATTAAAGCTCCAAGGAGGAGGAGCAATGGATTTAAACACAGGCCTGATGCTAACCAGGGCCTGACAAAAAGATTGCACATCTGGCGCATCCATCAGACACTTGTGTAACAAAATTGATAATGCAGAAATTGGACTTTTCAGAATACTGACTGTCAAACCCGTCTCCAGACCTTCCTGGAGAAAAGACAAAATCTTAAGAATCCGGACCCTACTCCAAGAATAGCCTTTGGATTCACACCAATAAAAAAGGTATTTACGCCATACCATATGGTAAATCTTTCTAGTAACAGGCTTGCAAGCATGAATCATGGTCTCAATGACCGACTCAGAAAAACCATGCTTAGAGAGAACTAAGCGTTCAACCTCCAAGCAGTCAGCTTCAGAGAAACGAGATTTGGATGAAAGAATGGATCCTGAGTTAGAAGGTCCTTCCTCAGAGGCAACCTCCAAGGTGGAAGAGATGACATGTTCACTAGGTCTGCATACCAGATCCTGTGATGCCATTCAGGAGCTAATAGAATTACTGATACTTTCTCCTGTTTGATACGAGCAATAACTTGTGGAAGAAGGGCAAATGGAGTAAACAGGTATGCTAAACTGAAATCCCAAGGAACCGCCAGAGTATCTATCAGGGTGGCCTGTGGATTTCTTGACCTTGAACCATACCCTTGGAAGCTTGGCGTTCTGCCAAGACGCCATCAGATCCAACTCCGGCACCCCCCATTTGAGGGTTAACCTGGAGAACACCTCTGGATGGAGAGCCCACTTCCCGGATGAAATGTCTGTCTGCTCAGATCCCAGTTGTCCACTTCTGGAATGTGCATGGCAGATAGACAACAATTGTGAGCTTCCGCCCACTGAATAATCAGAGCCACCTCCTTCATGGCTAAGGAACTCCGAGTTCCTCCCTGGTGGTTGATGTAAGCCACTGAGGTGATGTTGTCTGACTGGAACCTGATAAACTGGGCTAAGGACAACTGAGGCCAAGCCATCAGAGCACTGTAAATTGCTCTCAACTCCAAGATGTTTATGGGGAGAACAGACTCCTCTCGAGTCCATAGTCCTTGTGACTTTAACAAGTTCCAGACTGCTCCCCAGCCCAGCAGGCTGGCATACATGGTCACAATCACCCAAGAAGGTCTCCGGAAGCATGTGTCCCGAGACAATTGCTTCTGAGAAAACCACCACGTTAGAGAGTCTCTTGTAGACTGATATAAATCTATCCTCTGAATGTACTCTGTTCCATAGTCTGAGCATGCATAACTGCAGAACTCTCAGATGGAAATGAGCAAAAATAATTTCGCCCATGGAAGCAACCATCGGACCAATGACCTCCATATCTTAAGGCACTGATGGCCAAACAGTAGACTGCAGAGAGAGGCAAGAGGAAAGAATATTTGATTTTCTGACCTCTGTCACAAATATTTTCAGAGATAGGGAAAGTATTATGGTCCCTAAGAAAACTACCCCTGTTGCTGTAACAAGGGAAGTCTTTTTCAGATTCAATTTCCAACAGGTTTGAATAAAATCCTAGACCCCATTCCCTTACAGGAACTGGTACTATCCCTCCAAGGGATAAAAATCCCAAACGCAATTTAAAAATGCCTCTCTTTTATCTGGACTGCAGATAAACTTGAGATGAGGAACCTGCCTCTGGGAAGAAAGGTCTTGAATTCTATTTGAAAACCCTGAGATACTACGTCCACAGCCTATCTGGGACATCTTGTATCCTGAAGAAAACAGAGAAATTTAGCCCCCACTTGGTCCGATCCCAGATCAGGGGCAAACCCATCATGCTGAGTTAGACTCAGCTGCGATTTTCTACTCTGATGTCCTTTAGGTCTAATCGTATTGTCTTGTGGTAGAAAAGACCCTTTTGCACTAGAAAAATCAGAAATATTTCTGCCAGACCAGGACTAAACAAGTTCTCACCCTTGTAAGGAAGCGCCAGAAGCTTGGACTTAGAGGAAAAATCCACTGACCAAGAATTTAGCCACAATGCCTTGTGGGCTAGCATAGCGAAAACAGATATCTTGGCTTTCCAACTTAATAACTTGTATGGAAGCATCAGAAATAAAAGAATTGGCTATCTTAAGAGCCTTAATTCTGACCTTACAGCTGGATTCAAATACGTTACTTTTGACATGTTGGGCATCTAAGCCACCCACTAGGCTACACCAGCTGGCTTTGGATCTTCCAAAGGAGTCTCTACCAAATTGAATCAGACATGGCGTCGTACCCAAAAGATTCCGCACTTGACACATGCAAAGTTAAAATAATCCTCCAGCTAGCAGCTATCCTCTATAGGGATCAAAGATATCTTAGCCATAGTAGAAATAGTCCCTTCTACTGTAACAACCATGCGACATGATCTTTAATGGAGTCAGCGACCGGAAAACATCTTCTTAGATAGAGGAGGCAGGAAAAGGTATCCCTGGCTTCTCCAATTCCTGTGAAATAACCTTTATTGCACAGTCTAGAACAGGGAACACTCCCGCAGAGGAAGGAACATCGTAGTAATTATAAAGTTTACTAGATTTCTTAGGGTTGACAACGACAGGCGTATTGCAGTCGTCTAAAGTAGCCAAAACCTCCCTTAACAATACATGGAGGTGTTCAAGCTTAATCTGAAAGATACTACTTCAGCAACAGATGAAGGAATTATACTGTCCGAACCTGAGATTTCACCCTCAGAGGCTACCGACATATCCTCATCAGACCTATGAGGAAGGGCAACACCACAAATACCGCTGAAGATACCTGGGCAACAACTTCTGCCGGCAAATAAACTTCACCAGCAGATTGAGAGGTACCGCAGGGCATTGCATGTGACACCATGAAGGCTTGGGACATGTAAGGAGAAAGCTGTGGAATTGCCTTAACTGCATTATCCTGAGAGATGTGAGGCTCAGAAAATTAAAAAAAAAGAATTTTCCTTTAAAACAAAGCTCTCATTTAAATAGGAGAAACAAAAGTTTATAATTCAAGGCAAAGCAGATGTATGTCCATAAGAGCAGAACTCTAGCTCAGTGAACAAATTTCACAGAAACAAGCACGAAAATGAAACATGTTAAAATTCTGCTGTCACTTTAATCATATCATATATTAAGGACTTTCCCATAATATATGCACTGTCACTGTAAGGACATTCCAAGAGTATATTTAAGAGACCATAAGAGAGCTTATCTCCATGACCGTTGAACCACACAGGTCCCAAATGGTTTAAAGGTACACCTGACAATAGCCCCTCAGACATAGAGGCCTACTTATCAAGCTGTCAACCGCAAATATGCTGGAATTCCGCAGCGTAATTGTGGAGAGCCTGATTCCCCTTAGTTATCAAAGCCTACAGACCGGCAAAAGTTGAAATCTGTGATATAACATATGATCCGCCGGTCTCAATCCGACACAGATCGATGCTTACGTCATTACAGATGTTCTGAATGCAAATTCGGCACTATCTGACAACTTTTGCTAGTTAACAAGCTGCTAACAGGTAAGCTTGCCACTATTACGGCCCAGCGTACCTGGTTTTCAATCCGCCGTCCTGGAGGCGGCAGATGCCATAGGGATCAATGAAAGTCTGAAAGCTGCGAAAGCTCATGTTCGCTGCTGCCCGATATCCCATTGATTCCTATGGGAGAATAAAAGTTATGTTTACACCTAACACCCTAACATGTACCCCGAGTCTAAACACCCCTAATCTGCTGCCCCCTACACCGCTGCCACCTACATAATGTTATTAACCCCTAATCTACCGCCCGCCACCACCGACACCTACTTTATACTTATTAACCCCTAATCTACCACCCCGACACCACCTACTTTATACTTATTAACCCCTAATCTGCCGTCCCGACTAAATGAACCTATTAACCCCTAAACCAAACAACCCGCTAACTTAACATTAAATATGAACTCATCCCTATCTTATAATAAATTTAAACTTACCTTTAAATTTAAATTAAACTATATTAAACTACTAATTAATCTACCCTAACTATTATACTAAACTTACATTAAACTATATTAAACTAATAATTAATCTATCCTAACTATTATACTAAAATTACATTAAACTACAAATTAAATTAACTATATTATATATTTAAACACCTAACCCTACTCAAATAATTTAAATCTACAATAAAAAATTACAAAGTTACAAAAAACTAACAACTAAGTTACACAAAATAACAAACACTAAGTTACAAAAAAAAAAACACTAAGTTACACAAAATAAAAAATAAATTATCAAATATTTAAACTAATTACACCTAATCTATGAGCCCTATGAAAATAAAAAAGCCCCCCCAAAATAAAAAAAAAACCCTAGCCTACAATAAACTACCAATGGCCCTTAAAAGGGCCTTTTGTGGGGCATTGCCCCAAAGAAATCAGCTCTTTTACCTGTAAAAAAAAAAAAAAAAATACAAATACCCCCCAACAGTAAAACCACCACCCACACAACCAACCCCCCCAAATAAAAACCTAACTAAAAAAACCTAAGCTCCCCATTGCCCTGAAAAGGGCATTTGGATAGGCATTGTCCTTAAAAGGGCATTTAGCTCTATTGCTGCCCAAACCCTAATCTAAAACTAAAACCCACCCAATAAACCCTTAAAAAACCTAACACTAACCCCTGAAGATCCACTTACAGTTTTGAAGACCGGACATCCATCCTCAACAAAGCCGGGAGAAGTCCTCATCGAATCCAAGCGGCCGAAGTCTTTATCCAAGCTGGCAGAAGTGGTCCTCCAGACGGGAAGAAGTCTTCACCCAGACGGCATCTTCTATCTTCATCCATCCGGCGCAGAGCGGCTCCATCTTCAAGACATCCGACGCGGAGCATCCTCTTTTTACGACGTCTTCTTTGGAATGAAAGTTCCTTTAAATAACGTCATCCAAGATGACGTTCCTTAGATTCCGATTGGCTGATAGAATTCTATCAGCCAATCGGAATTAAGGTTGAAAAAAATCCTATTGGCTGTTGCAATCAGCCAATAGGATTGAGCTTGCATTCTATTGGCTATTCCAATCAATAGGTTTAGAAAGTGGTAGTGATGTGGGAGGACAGAGGTTTAGGGGTTAATACCTTTAGTTAGTTGCGGTGGGGTCCGGGAGTGTCGGGATAGGGGTTAATAACTTTATTTAGTTGCGGCGTATCGGGGAGCAGCGAGATAGGGGTTTATAACTTTTAGAGTTGCGGTGGGCTCCGGGAGCGGTGGGATAAGGTTAATAACTTTATTTAGTTGCGGCAGGGTCCTGGAGCGGCGGGATAGGGGTTAAACAGTTTAGTAAAGTGGCGGTGTTTAGTGACCGTATACAAATAAAGCTGTGAAAAAGCCGAATACCAGCGAGATCGATGATTGTTTAGTTAACAACAGTCCGCTGCTCATCGCCCCGTACTTGGTGCACAGCTTTTTGACAGCTTTTATATAAATATGGAGAGCGTATTCAGGTCCGCAGCCACGATGTTATCGATGTCAGGCGAGCGTATTGGTGCTGTCGAATGCAAGTAAGTTGACGGCTTGATAAGTAGGCCTGAGTCTCTAACACACAGGGACAGAAGCCAACATCACCGCTCCATTCTCAGATGGATAAGATAGCAGTGTCATGTGACTGGACTCAACAACCTGCTGAAAATGGCGTTGCTCCATTCATGAGGCTTCAGAACGAAGACGGAGTCAAAATGGTGCCTGTCACATCTCAACAGGCGCGCAAACAGAAACAGAGCGCCTAATTACAGTTACAACTCTGTTTACTAATAAAATACCAACAAAAAAAAAAACGGTCAGCACTGCTCCGACTAGAAATGGAGGAGATTAGAGGGAGACACAAAATCGATCTGAGGAGTAACTGTGCCTTCAACAAAGCTCACGCTTCCAGAGCCCTCCTCAAGATACATATACTATGTGCAATGTCGTCCCTTGCAGGGACCATTAAACAAAGTTCAGTTTCAAACACTTATCAGTCCAGAAAAAATCTGCAGCCAAATCTGCCAATTATAAAAATGAGCCCCACATAACTGGTTAACCTCTTTATCACCAATAAAGGGGAAACAGTCTCTCTCACATAATCTTGCCACATCAAGTGCCTGCACACTGCCATAATTAAAATCCTCCCTAGGACATATATTGTCCGAATTAATGTTTGCAGATCCTTTAAAAGTTCACAGTCTCCCATACTTAGAAGACAAAGGGGCACTTACCTGCATCTAGCCGCCCGACAGGAGGACAGCTTACACGGTGTGAGAGGATGCCACTCCTCACAGAAACCTGTAGAAAAAAGAAAGAACAGAGTGCAAACCTACTCTGACCTTCTGTACCACGGGCAGCAAACATGTTAGGAAAATACAGCAAGGCCCACCTTACAAAGTTCCTAACTGCTTTAAAACCACCACTACCCTACTGAAGAGATTAACATGGGCTATGGCTAGACCCAAAAATCTTGCTTGTAGCGAAAGAAATCAAATTTTCTTCAGACACCAAAACTTCACCTCCTCCATGTCAAAATTAGCGGATTTGAATCCAGCTGTAAGGCCAGTAGTGATATTCCCACTAGTAATTGAGGAGGTCGTGGACTCACCATATTTTAGGATGAAATATCATATACACCCATTGAACGCCCATGTTCAGCCCATTTAAAAAAACAAACAAAAAAAACAATTACGCTTTGTATTTTGTACTCTGTTTTTGTGGATCCGGTGTACTTAAATTATGATTTATGTTGTGGATATTTAATAGGATTAATTCCTGAGTAATTTAAATACAAATTTTACATTTTTGATAAAATATGGTTTTAAGTGAAGAATTTTATAACAATGTTTGATGTACCTTAACTATACATTTTTTTTCAGCACATATATTTGTGTGAATGGTTCAATTATTTGTTTTGTAAGGTTTTTCAAAATACAAATTTTATTGGGCACTTTTGTAATGTCTGCATCTCCTCCCTATACAAAAATACCCCCTAGCGAGATACCAGGTAAAAAGTGGCTTTAGATCATTTCACCAGGGAAATAGAATTACTGGCCAGTATTCTTTAATAATCTCACTAGCCCAGAAACCTTTAGATCATTGGGCCAATGTGTGTTATCATGAACTTGTCAAAAAGTGTTTATTGCTTGAACTTATAGCTATATGACCATATGGGTGCTTACTTTAGTCCTTGCATCCATGACAACATTTTAGGATCTCCCTACGTGAGTATTGTTTTGTGAGAGCAGATATTCCTTGGTTTCACCAGGAGGTTCCTTAAACCATAGTCAAACAAAACAAGAGGAAAAAAGGAACAGTGGGTGTTTACACAAAAATAAAACAAAAGTGAAAACTTATCAACAGTGGTGGTGTAGTAAAAAAGTATACAACTTCAAAAACACTATACACCCACCATTTGACATTCCTTGTAATGGACAGCCCAGGTTCAATCCTGTATAACAGGGTTCCTCCCTCCCTGAGTACAGGTATGCATGCAGGAAAACGGGTCTATAGTTACACGCCACAAGCACTCTAGATTCTGGAGGCAAAAGCACTGAACTGTTCAATGGCAACGTAACAGACACCCCTTTAAAGTTCGTTTGGTAAATACCTTATTGAGTATTGCTCCAGCGGCTTCTCTTGTATCACACCGGACTGCAATGTTATCTACCAAGCTGAAGATAGAGGGCTGTCATCGACCCCTGGTCCCGCGAGCTGTCCCTTGATGGTCCACTGAATCAGCAGCTCACAGCCAAAAGCCAGTGCTCACTCTGGCCTGGATACGTAATAGAGCACAAAAGAAAAACAAAGAAGCACCTGGAAATGGCCGTTCCAAAGTAATTTAATTGATTAGAATGAACAAGGTAACAAAAGTAACAAAAAGTACACAGGGAAACGTCCCTATTAAAACAGTAAACCCAATACAGAGAGGGTAGTGCAAAAAAAACACAAGAGCTAGTGACAAAAACGACGGCTAACGCGTTTTGGCGTGAGCCTTACTCATAGCCTCATAAAACACACATAGTCAGAAAGGTTTAAAAAACCTAGCTCAAAGACTGATTGGAATTTGGGATACACACCCTCTACACAATTAACCAATCAGTAACAGTCTCGTACACACCCACCTCCCCCTACCCTTCCTATTTGCAAACTAGCAATACATTGATAGAAATAATTAAAAAACACATGGAAACTTGATTAAAGAGAAATAGTAATAATAATCATATAAAAGATTCCCCTAGTTCCCTTCATCACTGAGTGCTCCCCTGTCACTGATAGATCGTTTCACATTTAGCCAGGGCCCCACTAGTATCGGGGAACAGAGGATCAGATATGCATAGTTGAACCGACAGCGCATTGCCACACCGCCACAGAGATTATATACTCCAGTACCTAGCTAAATATGAATCAATCAGTGACAGGGGAGCACTCAGTGATGAAGGGAACTAGGGGAATCTTTTATATGATTATTATTACTATTTCTCTTTAATCAAGTTTCCATGTGTTTTTGAATTATTTCTATCAATGTATTGCTAGTTTGCAAATAGGAAGGGTAGGGGGAGGTGGGTGTGTACGAGTCTGTTACTGATTGGTTAATTGTGTAGAGGGTGTGTATCCCAAATTCCTATCAGTCTTTGAGCTAGGTTTTTTAAACCTTTCTGACTATGTGTGTTTTATGAGGCTATGAGTAAGGCTCACGCCGAAACGCGTTAGCCATCGTTTTTGTCACTAGCTCTTGTGTTTTTTTTTGCACTACCCTCTCTGTATTGGGTTTACTGTTTTAATAGGGACGTTTCCCTGTGTACTTTTTGTTACTTTTGTTACCCTGTTCATTCTAATCAATTAAATTACTTTGGAACGGCCATTTCCAGGTGCTTCTTTGTTTTTCTTTTGTGCTCCTTAAACCATAACCTGTTTAAGGAATGACTTTGTACACCCCTAGTGCACAGCCCAAGAAATATACTGATAGTAATGATCAGTAGTATATTTTGTTTGATGTTATAACTAAGATATTCTCTGATAAAATATATTAACATTTCAAAATGCTTTAGAAGTTGGTGATATTTTGTATGGCAATTAACTATATATGTATAGTATTGGACTTTGGTGTTATGTATTTTGAACACATTTTATATATTTGTGATATACTGGAACACTATCCTGTTGAATTTTGAGACCAGGGAGGTCACTTAACCCTGTATTATATTCTTACTAACCTCATATGTATTGATTTGTCCAATGTAGCATGCTTTGGTATTAAACAATATTGCACTAAATATTTTTTTTTCTATTTGTATCTTTATATACAGATGTAGGAGGTAATCAAGCCAAAGGAAGATTTTCACATAACGTGGGAGCATCCACACCCAAAACGGACCAACATTTCTTAAAAAATGAAACCATAGTACAGACAGACTATAATAAAATCAAACATTTATTGAAAAATAAAACATGGCTTATACACTTATAGAACCATCTTATACAAAGGGCACAGAGAACTGCTACATATGCGTTTTGTGCTGATAATTCACACTTGATCACTGCTCACGCAGCCAGTAGCTACCAGACTCCAAGAGGCACAGAGATATCCTCAGAACCCAGATAAACGTGTACAACTATGCCAGAAATGTACCTAATACTACGAGGTGGAATAAAGTATGTGAACTACATTAAGGGAGGGGAGTCTACTTTGATATTGATAATACAGTGGAGCCCTTTTTTATAAACGTGTACCTTTTCCATTATTTGCTATATTATATGAGTCCTTTGTTGAAAAGCATAACCTAGGTAGGCTCAGAAGCAGTCGTAATACTGGGAGCTAGCTGCCTATTGGAAGCTGCACATATATGCCTGTTCTCACTAACTCATCAGATGTGTTCAGCTAGCTCCCAGTGATGCATAGCTGCTCCTTCCACAAAGGATATCAAGAGAATAAATCAAATATGATAATAGAAGTAAATTGAAAAATTGTATAAAATGGTATGCTCTATTTGAATAAAGAAACAAAAAAAATGGCTTTTATGTCCCTTTAACAATCCAGAAATCCAAACAGTGCAAGGACAATGCATGGTTGTTTGAAACACAGTTAAAGGGACACAGGTCAAATTAAACTTTAATGATTCAGATAGAGCATGCAATTTTAAACAACTTTACAATTTACTTCCATTGGAAAAAAATGGGCAATCTTTTTTATATTTGCACTTTTTGAGTCACCAGCTCCTACTGAGCATGTGCAAGAATGCACAGAATATATGTATATACATTTGTGATTGGCTGATGGCTGTCACATGGTACAGGGGGTGTGGAAATATACATAACTTTGAAATTTGTTAGAAAAAAAAAAATCTACTAATTTGAAGTTCAGAGTAAGTGCTATTGCATTGTCTTTTTATCAGGGATTTGTTGTTAATTGTGCAAATCTACTGTATTTACTGGTCCTTTAATATAATGTTAATAAAGAACAAACACAAATCTATGTTTAATGATAACACCAAGCAATAAAAAAAAAACAGTTACACTTAGTGCAATTATGAATTTCACCTTAAAATGTTACATTCTTATTTTTTTTTCTTTTAGACATTTCTGCAGTATTAATAAGTTTGTAATGTATAATAAAAACAAAATGATCATGAAGATTATTTTTTATTAAAAAGAGAAAACATTAGCAGTTTAATACAACAAATAAAAACACACTCATTTCTTATCCCACCTAAATGTGGCATTAACATCTATCATAATCTCACTGTATTTTTTTTCAAACTCTTCATTTTGTGCAGGAGTAAAGTGATTTTTCCAGTCTCCAGAAATGCCTAATGAAAAAAAAACAAAAAACACACAACTGTTTCCATGCATGTATAAACAATATGTTAGCGCATATACAGGTATGTCTTCAGTGTAAGTTAAAGGGATATGAAAAACCATTTTTGTCTTTCATGATATATAATACAATTTTAGACAAATGTCCAATTTACTTCTTTGATCTATATTGCTTCCTTCTCTTAGTATCTCTTTTGTTGAAGAAACCGCAATGCACATGGAAATAAATTGCAAAGTTGTTTAAAAACAGAATTTATGTTTACCTGATAAATTACTTTCTCCAACGGTGTGTCCGGTCCACGGCGTCATCCTTACTTGTGGGATATTCTCTTCCCCAACAGGAAATGGCAAAGAGCCCAGCAAAGCTGGTCACATGATCCCTCCTAGGCTCCGCCTACCCCAGTCATTCGACCGACGTTAAGGAGGAATATTTGCATAGGAGAAACCATATGATACCGTGGTGACTGTAGTTAAAGAAAATAAATCATCAGACCTGATTAAAAAACCAGGGCGGGCCGTGGACCGGACACACCGTTGGAGAAAGTAATTTATCAGGTAAACATAAATTCTGTTTTCTCCAACATAGGTGTGTCCGGTCCACGGCGTCATCCTTACTTGTGGGAACCAATACCAAAGCTTTAGGACACGGATGAAGGGAGGGAGCAAATCAGGTCACCTAAATGGAAGGCACCACGGCTTGCAAAACCTTTCTCCCAAAAAATAGCCTCAGAAGAAGCAAAAGTATCAAACTTGTAAAATTTGGTAAAAGTGTGCAGTGAAGACCAAGTCGCTGCCCTACATATCTGATCAACAGAAGCCTCGTTCTTGAAGGCCCATGTGGAAGCCACAGCCCTAGTGGAATGAGCTGTGATTCTTTCAGGAGGCTGCCGTCCGGCAGTCTCGTAAGCCAATCTGATGATGCTTTTAATCCAAAAAGAGAGAGAGGTAGAAGTTGCTTTTTGACCTCTCCTGTTACCAGAATAAACAACAAACAAGGAAGATGTTTGTCTAAAATCCTTTGTAGCATCTAAATAGAATTTTAGAGCGCGAACAACATCCAAATTGTGCAACAAACGTTCCTTCTTCGAAACTGGTTTCGGACACAAAGAAGGCACGACTATCTCCTGGTTAATGTTTTTGTTAGAAACAACTTTTGGAAGAAAACCAGGTTTAGTACGTAAAACCACCTTATCTGCATGGAACACCAGATAAGGAGGAGAACACTGCAGAGCAGATAATTCTGAAACTCTTCTAGCGGAAGAAATTGCAGCCAAAAACAAAACTTTCCAAGATAATAACTTAATATCAACGGAATGTAAGGGTTCAAACGGAACCCCCTGAAGAACTGAAAGAACTAAGTTGAGACTCCAAGGAGGAGTCAAAGGTTTGTAAACAGGCTTGATTCTAACCAGAGCCTGAACAAAGGCTTGAACATCTGGCACAGCTGCCAGCTCTTTGTGAAGTAACACAGACAAGGCAGAAATCTGTCCCTTCAAGGAACTTGCAGATAATCCTTTCTCCAATCCTTCTTGAAGAAAGGATAGAATCCTAGGAATCTTTACCTTGTCCCAAGGGAATCCTTTAGATTCACACCAACAGATATATTTTTTCCATATTTTGTGGTAAATTTTTCTAGTTACAGGCTTTCTGGCCTGAACAAGAGTATCAATAACAGAATCTGAGAACCCTCGCTTTGATAAGATCAAGCGTTCAATCTCCAAGCAGTCAGCTGGAGTAGGACCAGATTCGGATGTTCGAACGGACCTTGAACAAAAAGGTCTCGTCTCAAAGGTAGCTTCCATGGTGAAGCCGATGACATATTCACCAGATCTGCCTACCAAGTCCTGCGTGGTTACGCAGGAGCTATCAAGATCACCTACGCCCTCTCCTGATTGATCCTGGCTACCAGCCTGGGGATGAGAGGAAACGGCGGGAATACATAAGCTAGGTTGAAGGTCCAAGGTGCTACTAGTGCATCTACTAGAGTCGCCTTGGGATCCCAGGATCTGGACCCGTAGCAAGGAACCTTGAAGTTCTAACGAGAGGCCATCAGATCCATGTCTGGAATGCCCCACAGTTGAGTGATTTGGGCAAAGATTTCCGGATGGAGTTCCCACACCCCCGGATGCAATGTCTGACGAATCAGAAAATCCGCTTCCCAAGTTTCCACTCCTGGGATGTGGATTGCAGACAGGTGGCAGGAGCGAGTCTCCGCCCATTGAATGATTTTGGTCACTTCTTCCATCGCCAGGGAACTCCTTGTTCCCCCCTGATGGTTGATGTACGCAACAGTCGTCATGTTGTCTGATTGAAACCGTATGAACTTGGCCCTCGCTAGCTGAGGCCAAGCCTTGAGAGCATTGGATATCGCTCTCAGTTCCAGAATATTTATCGGTAGAAGAGATTCTTCCCGAGACCAAAGACCCTGAGCTTTCAGGGATCCCCAGACCGAGCCCCAGCCCATCAGACTGGCGTCGGTCGTGACAATGACCCACTCTGGTCTGCGGGAGGTCACCCCTTGCGACAGGTTGTCCAGGGACAGCCACCAACGGAGTGAGTCTCTGGTCCTCTGATTTACTTGTATCTTCGGAGACAAGTCTGTATAGTCCCCATTCCACTGACTGAGCATACACAATTGAAATGGTCTTAGATGAATGCGCGCAAAAGGAACTATGTCCATTGCCGCTACCATCAAACCTATCACTTCCATGCACTGTGCTATGGAAGGAAGAGGAACGGAAGGAAGTATCCGACAAGAGTTTAGAAGTTTTGTTTTTCTGGTCTCTGTCAGAAAAATCCTCATTTCTAAGGAGTCTTATTGTTCCCAAGAAGGGAACTCTTGTCGACGGAGATAGAGAACTCTTTTCCACGTTCACTTACCATCCGTGAGATCTGAGAAAGGCCAGGACTATGTCCGTGTGAGCCTTTGCTTGAGGAAGGGACGACGCTTGAATCAGAATGTCGTCCAAGTAAGGTACTACAGCAATGCCCCTTGGTCTTAGCACCGCCAGAAGGGACCCTAGTACCTTTGTGAAAATCCTTGGAACAGTGGCTAATCCGAAAGGAAGCGCCACGAACTGGTAATGCTTGTCCAGGAATGCGAACCTTAGGAACCGATGATGTTCCTTGTGGACAGGAATATGTAGATACGCATCCTTTAAATCCACCGTGGTCAAGAATTGACCTTCCTGGATGGAAGGATTGTTCGAATGGTTTCCATTTTGGACGATGGAACCTTGAGAAACTTGTTTAGGATCTTGAGATCTAAGATTGGTCTGAACGTTCCCTCTTTTTTGGGAACTACGAACAGATTGGAGTAGAACCCCATCCCTCGTTCTTTTAATGGAACAGGATGAATCACTTCCAGAAGATAACCTTGGAAGACTATTTCTAGCGCCCAAGGATCCAGAACATCTCTTGCCCAAGCCCGAGTGAAGAGAGAGAGTCTGCCCCCCACCAAATCCGGTCCCGGATCGGGGGCCCGCATCTCATGCTGTCTTGGGAGCAGTGGCAGGTTTCTTGGCCTGCTTTCCTTTGTTCCAGCCTTGCCTTGGTCTCCAGGCTGGATTGGCTTGAGAAGTATTACCCTCCTGCTTAGAGGACGTAGCACTTGGGGCTGGTCCGTTTCTGCGAAAGGGACGAAAATTAGGTTTATTTTTGGCCTTGAAAGACCTATTCTGAGGAAGGGCGTGGCCCTTGCCCCCAGTGATATCAGAGATAAACTCTTTCAAGTCAGGGCCAAACAGTGTTTTCCCCTTGAAAGGAATGTCAAACAATTTGTTCTTGGAAGACGCATCCGCTGACCAAGATTTTAACCAAAGCGCTCTGCGCGCCACAATAGCAAACCCAGAATTTTTCGCCGCTAATCTAGCCAATTGCAAGGTGGCGTCTAGGGTGAAAGAATTAGCCAAATTAAGAGCACGAATTCTGTCCATAATCTCCTCATAAGAAGAAGAATTACTAATAATCGCCTTTTCTAGCTCATCGCACCAGAAACACGCGGCTGTAGTGACAGGGACAATGCATGCAATTGGTTGTAGAAGGTAACCTTGCTGAACAAACATCTTTTTTAGCAAACCTTCTAATTTTTTATCCATAGGATCTTGGAAAGCACAACTATCTTCTATGGGTATAGTGGTGCGCTTGTTTAGAGTAGAAACCGCCCCCTCGACCTTGGGGACTGTCTGCCATAAGTCCTTTCTAGGGTCGACTATAGGAAACAATTTTTTAAATATGGGGGGAGGTACGAAAGGTACACCGGGCCTGTCCCATTCTTTATTAACAATGTACGCCACCCGCTTGAGTATAGGAAAAGCTTCGGGGGGCCCCGGGGCCTCTAGGAACTTGTCCATTTTACATAGTGTTTCTGGAATGACCAGATAATCACAATCATCCAAATTGGATAACACCTCCTTAAGCAGAGCGCGGAGATGTTCCAACTTAAATTTAAAAGTAATCACATCAGGTTCAGCTTGTTGAGAAATTTTTCCTGAATCTGAAATTTCTCCCTCAGACAAAACCTCCCTGGCCCCCTCAGACTGGTGTAGGGGCCCTTCAGAAACAATATCATCAGCGGCCTCATGCTCTTCAGTATTTTCTAAAACAGAGCAGTCGCGCTTTCGCTGACAAGTGGGCATATTGGCTAAAATGTTTTTGATAGAATTATCCATTACAGCCGTTAATTGTTGCATAGTAAGGAGTATTGGCACGCTAGATGTACTAGGGGCCTCCTGTATGGGCAAAACTGGTGTAGACGAAGGAGGGGATGATGCAGTACCATGCTTACTCCCCTCACTTGAGGAATCATCTTGGGCATCATTTTTACTAAATTTATTATGACATAAATCGCATCTATTTAAATGAAAAGGAACCTTGGCTTCCCCACAGTCAGAACACAATCTATCTGGTAGTTCAGACATGTTAAACAGGCATAAACTTGATAACAAAGCACAAAAAACGTTTTAAAATAAAACCGTTACTGTCACTTTAAATTTTAAACTGAACACACTTTATTACTGCAATTGCGAAAAAGTATGAAGGAATTCACCAAAATTTCACCACAGTGTCTTAAAGCCTTAAAATTATTGCACACCAAATTTGGAAGCTTTAACCCTTAAAATAACGGAACCGGAGCCGTTTTTATATTTAACCCCTTTACAGTCCCTGGAATCTGCTTTGCTGAGACCCAACCAAGCCCAAAGGGGAATACGATACCAAATAATGCCTTCAGAAAGACTTTTCTATGTATCAGAGCTCCACACACATGCAGCTGCATGTCATGCTGTTCTCAAAAACAAGTGCGCCATACCGGCGCGAAAATGAGGCTCTGACTATGATTAGGGAAAGCCCCAATAGAATAAAGTGTCTAAAACAGTGCCTGCCGATATTATTTTACAAAAAATACCCAGATTAAATGATTCCTCAAGGCTAAATATGTGTAAATATGATCGATTTAGCCCAGAAAATGTCTACAGTCTTAATAAGCCCTTGTGAAGCCCTTATTTACTGTGTGAATAAAAATGGCTTACCGGATCCCATAGGGAAAATGACAGCTTCCAGCATTACATCGTCTTGTTAGAATGTGTCATACCTCAAGCAGCAAAAGACTGCACACTGTTCCCCCAACTGAAGTTAATTCCTCTCAACAGTCCTGTGTGGAACAGCCATGGATTTTAGTAACGGTTGCTAAAATCATTTTCCTCATACAAACAGAAATCTTCATCTCTTTTCTGTTTCAGAGTAAATAGTACATACCAGCACTATTTTAAAATAACAAACTCTTGATTGAATAATAAAAACTACAGTTAAACACTAAAAAACTCTAAGCCATCTCCGTGGAGATGTTGCCTGTACAACGGCAAAGAGAATGACAGGGGTAGGCGGAGCCTAGGAGGGATCATGTGACCAGCTTTGCTGGGCTCTTTGCCATTTCCTGTTGGGGAAGAGAATATCCCACAAGTAAGGATGACGCCGTGGACCGGACACACCTATGTTGGAGAAATTGCAAGCTTTCTCTGAAATCACACAAATTGGGTTTCATGTCCATGTAAGATTTATGGAAAGATTACAAGTGGAGTGCTAACTCCACAAGCAGTACGTTTTTGCGCACATCGGGTAGTGCTCGTATTACAAGTTGAAAGTAAATTGTTTTCATTTACGCACCAACCCGATGCGTAACAAAGCTGAACTTTGAATATCACACGTGTGGTAACATATTCCCCCTTAGGGGTAGATTTAACAAAGGTCGAGCGGACATGATTCGCTACAACCTCACTAAACTAACTAACAGCGTATTTATCATTGCACAAGCATTTCAGGTGAAATGCTTGTGCAATGCTGCCCCCTGCACACTGACGCTAGCAGAGGCCATCAATTATCCCGACCGGATCAAGATGATTTCAGTCCGCCACCTAAAAGGTGGTGGACAAGTTAAAGGGACAGTCAAGTCTCAAAATAACTTTCATGTTTCAAATAGGGTATGTCATTTTAAACAACTTTCCAATTTACTTTTATCACCAATTTTTCTTTGTTCTCAAAAGCCTCATATGTGCTAACAATAAATCCCTCTCCTCATAGACTTCAATGGGCATGCTACAAAACCATGTTCTGGCTTTTGCGCTAACCCAAAGGTCTGCAAAGCCAAAAAGCTCTAAAGCTAAAAATGTGCTAAGAAAAAGTGGAAATAGCATTTTTTTTTTTTTTATGAGAGAGTGAGAGAGTGAGAAGTTAGAGGTGCACTCTCACTTAAAACATAACATCCACCAGGGTTCTAGCAAAGCAGTAGTTATCCAAACAAATGACTTGCACTCCCTGGAATTTTTTAAAAGGTGTTTAATCAAACGTGACGAAGGGGTCTTTGCCCCTTCCTTAGACTCTGAGGAAGGGGGCAAAGACCCTGGAACGTCACACATTTGATTAAACACCTTTTAAAAAATTCCAGGGAGTGCAAGTCGTTTGTTTTGAGATATATATATATATATATATCAACATTTTAAATTAGGGGGAGATAAAAGGTGAGTTTAAAATCCTCCACTACGCACAAAATATAGAAAAATAATTCATTGTGTAGTTCATTAACAAATCTAGACAGGCCCGAAGGCTTGTTTTCCCACAGAAAACCTCTGAATTACATTGTTTCCAATGCAGCAAAGGATTCTGGGAAAGATATGCAAATTAAGTACACAATGACACACCTTTTTATCTTTTGGGTAAGGTATCCTTTGCTGCATTGGAAACAATGTAATTCAGAGGTTTTCTGTGGGAAAACAAGCCTTCGGGCCTGTCTAGATTTGTTAATGAACTACACAATGAGTTATTTTTCTATATTTTGTGCGTAGTGGAGGATTTTAAACTCACCTTTTATCTCCCCCTAATTTAAAATGTTGTTGTATTCTGCCTGGAATCAACTTCACCCAGCAGTGATTCAAACCTTCTCCAAGCATTTCACATTTCTTGTGAAATGCTTGTGCAATGCTGTCCCCTGCATACTCGCGACCAATCGGCCGCTAGCAGGGGTGTCAATCATCCCGAACGGATCAGGATGATTTCAGTCCGCCACTTAAAAGGTGGCAGATAAGTTACGACTGCTGCTTCTTAACTTCTGTTTCAGGCGAGCCTGAAACGATAGGTGTAGAATGCAGCATCCGCTGCATAATAAATCTACCCCTATCCCTTTTCTTTCATACTACACATCCCAGAATGCCATATTTCGTAATTGTAAATTACACATTTTATGATAAACGGGAAGTGACGTCCACGATACTGGATTAGACACCAGAATTACTACAGAATTCTAAACTCTCTGGGGATATTGGTAAGTTATCTAGGAGATCATCAAAACATTGATGAATAACGGATGACTCGTTTGGCGGGTATCTAACCAGCAGTAGTGATTTAATTGTTATTTAAATAATCAATTTGTGAGCAGATATCTCAGAGATGTCTTGAGAAAGGCCCTGTTAAGGGCTGAGGCTGAAATGCATTGATTACTGAGTTTTCTTGTATTGAGCATCATTGGGGCCCAGTAAGACTTATTTTTATGGTTTTGGACAGTTTTGCAGTAGTGGTGTGCACTATGTTTGTGCTTTTATTTTTTTAGGTTCTTACTTATTCATGTTTTGATCGGATTATCTAAATATATTTTTCTACATTTTTATTATTTTTTTGGACACACAATATCATTTGGGACATCACTTTTCCACACTGAACCTAAACAGGAAACAGTGTGACACTTGGGACACAATTCTTTTTAATAACTTTTTTATATTTTTGTGATCTTCTATTTCTTCTGTTTTTTTATGGGATACCCATTTTATTTTATATATATGCATATATAAGTATAGTTTGTATTAGTATGTATTTTAATCTGTTTTCACTTATACTTATTGTTATAATTTCTACAGATTTATTGCTAGATTACAAGTGGCGCGCTATAAATAACCAGTTTGCTTGTTTGCGGGTGTGCAATAAATAACCAGCCATTACAAGTATATATATATATGTGTATGTGTGTATGTATGTGTGTATGTATATATATATATATATATATATATATATATATATATATATATATATATATATATATATATATATATATATATATATATATATATATATATATATAATATAAATATAATCCAGGTTACGGAATGCACAATCTCACAAAAGTAGATTGCCAAGGTGCTCTGCAGTTCAAAATACAAAAGTTTTCCACAAAAGCAGGCACTCACTGGTCTTAATTAAAAAGAGAAAATTTATTTAATCTAGTAAAAAGGTATCCATGACGTTTCGGTACATTCCTGTACCTAGAGGTTTTTAATTTTCTGTTTGTTTTGTATGTGGTAACATTTGATAAAGGTACAGGAATGTACCGAGACATCATTGATACCTTTTTACTGGATTAAATACATTTTCTCTTTTTAATTAAGACCAGTGAGTGCCTGCTTTTGTGGAAAACTTTTGTATTTTGAACCGCAGAGCACCTTGGCAATCTACTTTTGTGAGATTGTGCATTCCCTAACCTGGATATTTATATATATATATATATATATATATATATATATATATATATATATATATATATATATATACACATATATATATATATATATATATATATATATATATATATATATATATATATATATATATATATATATATATACATACACATATATATACACAGAAAGCCCTCAGTTTACGCCGGGGTTAGGTTCCAGAAGGAATGGTTGTAAATCGAAACCGTTGTAAATTGAAACCCAGTTTATAATGTAAGTCAATGGGAAGTGAGGGGGTTAGGTTCCAGGCCCCTCTCAAAATTGTCATAAGTAACACCTAATACATTATTTTTAAAGCTTTGAAATTAAGACTTTAAATGCTAAACAGCATTATAAACCTTATAAAATAATCACATAACACAGAATATATAATTAAACTAAGTTAAATGAACAAAAACATTTGCTAAACAGCATTATAAGCCTAATAAAATAATCACACAACACAGACTTTACTTGCATTTTTCTGAAAACAGTTCTTTCTATGCATTCCAATCTGGACTGAGTTATAGACAGGAAGATTTTGTTCCTTTGAAATCTGCTCGATAGCTCAGGTCTAGTTAAACTGATTAATTTCAGCTTGCTTGACTTACATATCTTTGCTGCAACACAAGTGGACAGCTCCACCTACTGGCTATTTTAATCAATGCACTGCTTCTCAATGCTTTTCAATAGCAGTCACATGACTGAAAAAAAAGGTTGTTATTTTGAAACGGTGTAAATTGAACTATTGTAAACCAAGGGCTACCTGTGTATATATATATACACACACACACACACACACACATATATATACACATATTAGACAAATCCTTTGGAGCCCATTTTTTTTTCTTACACCTTATACCAAGGGCTCCATTTATTAAGAAGCCAATGCTGCTTCGGAGCCCCATTATTTTGGGTCTGCCTGAAACGGAAGTTAAGAAGCAGGGGTCATAAGTGGCGGATTGAAATCATCCCGATCCAATCGGGATGATTGACGGCACCTGTTAACGGCCGAGGGTATTTCACAAAAAATGCTTGTGCAATGATAAATGCTAACAGTGTATGCTGTCGGCATTTAGCGAGGTCGAGCGAACATGATTCGCTACAGCGAATCATGCTCGCTCGTTCTTTAATAAATCTACCCCATATATTTTTAAGCCCTTATGTTTTTAAATATTTTTTTTATCAGAGTGTTTATAAAAGTATAATTTTACTTTAAAGTGTATTTATGTTGTTTTTAACTTTTTTTTCTTCCGCTACCTTTTACACAAGCTCCCAAGTGACGCTAACCCGACGAGTGTAAATCGTGATTGCGCTCAAGAGAACGCATTTACTTTAAACTCATAATATGTGTTTTTCATCATGCACAAAAAGATGGAAAAAAATCTGATATTGCTCGCTCGCAACAGTTAGTGTGCCACGTATAATCTAGCCCTACGTGTGTTAGTTCGTTCTTTCCCCTCACCTTGGTGACGTTGAGTGGTGGGTCTATTTAACATGAGGCAGTTTATTCAGCATGCAACTGTGAACTAAGTACAATATCAGTGTTTTTAACAAAAACAAATGTAAATGTTTAGATAAAATTCAGTATTGGTTTTGTTTTAAATTAAATGAATACAGAATAGTGCAGTCACAGAATATTCAGGGAAATGAATATCCCTGAATATTCGGAACGAAAATTTAATGTGAAATTAAAATTTCTTTGCTACATATCCCTAATGTGTAATAACCTTCTGTGAGTATAAGCCTTTGTATTTGGTTTTAGATATGTATGGTAACATATGCAGATGAAGCGGGGCTTTGATGATATAAATGTTTTCTGTGAATTAGTTTATGGATAGCACGAAACATAGAAGAGTAATACTTTATTTTCAGGCTCGCTGGAAACAGAAGTTATGAAGCAGCGGTCTAATGACCGCTGCTCCATAACTTGTCCGCCTGCTCTTAGGCAGCGGACAGAAATCAACTTGATCCGGTTGATTGACACCCCCTGCTAGCAGCCGATTGGCCGTGAATCTGCAGGGGGCGGCATTGCACAAGCAGTTCACAAGAACTGCTGGTGCATTGATTAATGCTGACAGCGTATGCTGTCTGAATTTATCGATGTGCGGCGGACATGATACACTACATCGTATCCTGTCCGCTCGCACTATGATAAATTGACCCCTATGTCTTTAGTCAAGCTAACTCAATGTATCAACTCACGCACAACACATAACTCACAACTTGTAATATGAACAATGTTTAGCGCAACCACACTATCCATTGAAAGTACATGACACACTAAAGAGATGTTGGACGCACTTAACATTCATTGGTAATTCTGTTGTACCATTGACGTAAAATAACATATTATGCGCTATTCTGAGCAAGGGCCCACAATACCGATTATTAATAGTGCTTCACTTTTAATCTAGGCCTACGTCAGTCACTGAGTTTCCTTTTGTACAAAGCACTACACCTGCAATAACATACCTTTTCTGTAGAAGTTTCCTAGTTTTTTGTCAAAAATATTTTCTGGCACTGCACTGTAATTGGACTTGTTGTTTTCTTTCATTGCTTTGAAAGAAGAATTTTCAACCACCAAATCTATGGCCGCATCATCAAGCTCCTTTCCAAGGAATTTACAGACAGTAATCACACTGCTCCTAGGATCCTATAACAATAAACAAAGTAAGCAGCTAAACAAAAACTTTGCACTTTCTACTTAAGATGTTTGTACTTAAAGGGATATTGAACTGCTCAGTACAGCTACATTAGCGTGGTTACTATTCACTATGCTATTGAAGTTCCTCTTCTGTCTGGAGCTGTCTTTAAAGTTGTTCTCTTATTTTAACCCCTTACAATTATCAAAAGGTGCCGCCATCTTGGAGCCTATTTTTGTTATGTGCAAAAAATGTAACTCTTCCACTTTCTATTATATAAGCCAAACTGAAGTGCAAGGTCAAAAAGCCAGAAATATCACAGATCTGTAAAAGATCACAGGGTACAACCATACAAGAGCTACAAGATGGAGGCTCCCAGTATAAAATGCGAGCTTTTCTAACTGAATTTTGAAATGAGTTCAAATTAGAGAAGGGCTTTAAAGAAAGCTGCAGGCACAGGAGTAAAGACAATAGCATGGTGAGTTGTAATCGTTCTACCTTAGTTGTACCCAACAGTTTAAGGTCCCTTTAATGTTCACTACATAAAATGACTTATAAGAGTGGTCCCTTCAAAGATCATCGTACATCATATTTATTTCTATTGATAAATATTAATTTCTGTACAGAATAGAAAGAAAACAAAAGCGTATACTCATTTTTTTTTTTTTTTAAATATTTTTATTGAGGTAAAGTTTGGTATACAAATAAGATATGTAAAACATTCCGTAATTGCCATCATAAGTAACATAGTGCAAGGTTCATCATATAGTAGAAATGCTGCAAAGTGTTAACAGTAATATAAACTGGTATAACAACAAAGTAAATAAGGTTAGAAAAATAGAAAAGTTTTGTAAGAACACGATACAGTCTTGCCTGTGATGATTTAAGCCTCTCCTCTTATAAAAAGGGCCACTCTTGGACCCCTGACTAAGTGTGAGTTTTACCATGGTAGGGGGCTACAAACTATGTAGGAGATCACTCATGGATCCTATGCTATTTTCCTCAGTTTTATTTATTTTTTAAAGTTATAGTAATTTTATATTTCTACATATTTAAATGCGAAACAATCAAACTATCCTGCTAAATTAGAAAAAAAAGAAGGATAAATGTTGAATTCAGTTATGTAGCAGGGCATACTTATAAAGAGTTTGGGGGTGCGGTATAGGTTAGAGAAACCGCTTATTTAGTCCTCCTACTACAGGAGGCACATTAAGTAAAAAAGGGAGGGAGGGGGGGGAGGAGGTGGTAATTCAAGTTTAATGGTCTAGGTAGGAGATTCGTGAGTGCATAAATTGTCAGCTGTTATATACGATAGTTAGCTGATTATATACTGGATTGTGATTGCACTCAATTTAGAAAGGTCTAAGGACTGAACTACACCAATTGTAATGGGTAACATGAGTCGCGGAGGGTATTATGGCTAGGAGATAGTAGGGCTTTGGCAGGTCCAGCCCGCGCTAGACATCTAAGGGGCATTTTGATACAAGACTGCGTGTCCCATTTTAGTACCTATAGGACTAGAAAATGAGCTGTGGTGCCAATATTTATTTGATTTAATCCTCCTGCTAAGGGATGCTTATTATGTGGGGTGGGGGGGTAGGAGGTGATGAGTTGTATGTGTTAAGCAGATAAGATGTCTGACTGTCATCCGTGTACACCAAATATTTATACATGTAAGAGAGTTTGGTTAGGGCAGCTAATACAATATCAATAATCTTCTACTGCTGTTTGAATTAACATATCTATATAATAATATATTATAGAATAGCTGATAATAACATATATGTGAGGGAGAAAGGGTAATAATGTCATAGGCAGACCAAATAATTTGGGCAAGATATACACTGCATTATGCGGGGGTAAAAACTGGTCTCCCTTAAATATGCTGAACGCCTCTATTACTTGAATGTGTGAAACATCAGATCCCCTTAGTCTAGCTATTTTAACAGTAGTTCTACTCAGGGATTATTATCAATTTGAAATGCCAAAGTGTGTATATAGGATTCTCATAGAGGGGACATAAAAGCATGACAAACCATCACTATTCAAGTCGCACATATTTACATAAGCTAAAAAGAGTAGAGAATTAGTAAACAGATCTGCCACAGGACATGGGCCCTATGCCCTGCAGCATTAGACATAAAGTTACAACAGACAGTTGAGTGGATTATATATTCTCTATGATAATACCCCCAGTATTCAGCAAATACATTACTACCCCTATCCCAGACTGTTCCATCCATATATAGACCTTAACAAAATCCATATGTATATATACATTTATGCCAATATACTATGGGGATAACTTAAAAGAGCTAGAGAATAACTCTATAGAAATGTGCTGTAATACTAGACTCAAGATGTTAGGGTAAGACAAATAGGTCAGATACAATGAGTAATGGTGGGAGAGCAACAGGCTCAGCCAACATGTAAACACATATATATATAACTGTAATATGAACAATATACTCCTCCTTTGATGTTAGTCTTATGGTATCTTAAACGTTAAGACTTAAAAGTTCGGCAGAGGCTCTGTATCTAACCCTTCTCATAATAATTTAATTTCACTAGTGGGTTCCCTATTAGTCTCTCATTTTGATGTTGCTGCTGCAGTAGTCGGCATTCCCTCTCCGTAACACATAGCCTGAGGCGCCATGAGGTAAGAGCTGCTAACAGTTTGTAAGGAAACCACTTCAAACCCGACACAGGCAAATCTTTAGTTTGGGCTGATATAGTGTGTAAGTCCCCTGACCCTTTTACTCCTTCTATAGGCAGTGTGTCCGCATATGAGGATGCGGCATTAGTGGTAACGATATCCTCATCCAGGCTATGGGGCAGGGCTGTATCTCGTAGCTTATGTGTCAGGAGATTCACACGTACCTCCAATTCTGCCCGACCATCAGGTAAGCGACAATACATCTTGTCCTGTGCTTGCTGGGCTCCCCTCCGCTCCACCTCGTGAAGGGCCACAGCATCGAGCGGGGTACTGAGGTCAGTAACACAAGTGAGATTACTTGTGGAAGGCCGGTCAGGAGCTTTACATGTCTGCGTCGGGTGGAGTGAACTGCTTGCGGTAGTCAGGGGCTTAACAACTTCAATTTGTGGTAGCTTGAGTATAGATGAATGTTGTTGGTGTTCCTCGGGAGGGAAATTACCGCTGCCAAATGAAAAGGCCAGGGTTATCTCGCGTTCCAACTTCTGAAAGTGGGCACTTAGCAGATTCTGCATGCATATCTCCCAACTGGAAGCCATGTCCCTTGACCTCCACGTGGGAGAGAAAACGGTGTTCTCTGGAAGGCCTGATTGCTGGGTGACCCAATATCTTGCCAATCTCTCCTCTTTCCATCTCTTATTAGACAGAATAGCCGTGAAACATATTTGCATTGGGCTGATGGTCAGTTATAATATTTTTATGAATAATATCAGCAGAGCTGAACTGAAGTGCGACCGTTCAGATCCCAGGCTAGCTCCGCCCCCAACGTATACTCATTTTTATACCCTATATTAAGCCAAAAACATTTCAGATAACTGATCCCCTTTCTTTAAATGTGTTCCTCAAACTGAGGTTAGTATCATAAGTATCTGGACATATTTAAGATCAAAGCAATATTTAAGAGGTTCAAGACAGTTTAGTATAATCTCTAAAGTTTTTTTTTTTTTTTTAAACATGCAAATAATAAATTGAAATGTCTTTGTTGGAACAGAAACTCAGAGGATTAGCAACACAATTAAAGCACTAAGTTTCAGCATTAAGTTGCTGAAGTGTTTTATACACTTTTTTTGTGTAGATAAAGCTGTGATTTATATTTTGAAAATACCAGGAAGTGCATATAGTCCATGGGATAAAAACTCACTGGCTGAGGGGCGTGGCCGGGCAAAGACCCAGCATGGTTGCATTTTCTCAAGCAGCAGATGAAACCTTATTAATCTACTGATTATCTATAGACTATGGCAGCATCTATACTTTTTGACCACATATTAAGATACAATATCTCTCACTGAGTGGTTTGGTATGTACATTGACTGTTTGTGTATCTGTCTAGCCGAGATTCGGCCTGCATTTCGGAAGGCAACATATATACAGAATTCCTCACTTACCCCTGTAATAAGGGTTATCTGGCCTTACTATGGCTAATATTCAAGAATATGCCTATTCAGAAATACTACGAAGCCTAAAGGAGTTTGAGCGAAAGATGACTATGAACTTCGAAAGCCTCATATCCACCATGAAGTCTGCAGTAAAGGAGGAGGCAGCAGCTAGAACGGATGAAGTGGGAGACGCCATCTTCCGAACACAAAGACCCCACCTCCTCTCAGGCTCTGCTCCGATACAAGTGGAGAGACATGAAGAGACTACCGCCCTGTGTGTGCAAAATGCCCCGCTCTTATATAGTAATGATCCGGGGTGGGAGGATGCGGCCGGCCCTCCATCCTGGATAGTAAAGCCCGTACACACGCGGAGGTTGCACATCAGAGAGGATCCGCAATTCCCCACAATTTTCTGCTCCACAGAGCTCTGTCACTGAGCAGGGGCTTATCGCTACCACCTCTCCGATATACACTTACATCTATCCACCCAGTGAAATTACGCTGCAGGAGAGAGAGGTATTACTCACCTCTGACTACGGATGCTCTGTGTTAGTTGAGCTCATGTCCCGACTGCACTTGGGACTGATGTTTGGCATAGCAAATGCCCAGGCCTGGTGAGTCAGCTTAATGCCCGATGATGGTTTACATCCTCTAGGGATATACAGCGATCCTCTGTATCATTTGACCCCCTCTAGAAGGATAGGAATTGGCTAACTTACTCTGACACTTAGGGGAGGGCTGTCGCTAAGATTCTGTCTGTACCCTCACTGACAACCCCCCCCCCACACAGTTCTCTTCAGTTTTGCATGTTTAAGTGCAGTTCCCATGCTGTCTGCTATGTTTGGAGGAGATAGACAAAAGTTACCATTTGAAGTTTATTTATTTTATTTTGATAGCCCTACATACAATTTAAGCAGGAGTTAATCCCTAACTAGTTCACAGTTTAAAGACGCTGCCTTACTATAGCACCTCCCTTGGACTTAAGAGTGGGTAGTGTTTCATGGACAGAGAAGCTCTTTTCTGTCAGCTAGAACCCACAGATCCTGGAATAGGATGACTCTCCAGTCCATAAGTGAAGCCCTATAAACTTTACCTCTCCAATGAGGCAAGCTATTTATGTAGTCCTGAGGCTATGCTATGGAAGGGACACCCACCTATATTTTAGGGTATACTTGTCAGGTATATAGCGTGTGTATTATGTTTCATGCATGTTGTTTCTTTATTAGTTTTATCTCTTTAGATGTCCACCCAATGGCTAATAGGCCTCTACTCACACTCATCACTATGCTTAATTGTGAGCATTACAGAGAGTCTCAAATTTAGAGATTCCTACTCAGCTACCCCAATAACATAGCACCTTTTCCTCCCATTACCTCCTCAGAGAGAGCAGAGACCCAGACTTAGATCACTATAAAATTTGAGTCACTTTCCTTATCATAGTTCTACAAGTGCGTTCCCTACATCATATTTCATGTTATAAAGAAGTAATTAATTCTACTTATCCAAGTGGCACAGCCTTTGAGTTAATTATTGTGTCAATAAGTATTCTGATATACTCTCATGTGCTCAAACAATATAAATATGACTGATATGTTTTATCTTACTCATAATTGTGGCAGTACCAAGATAGATTGTTTCGTAAGTTATACATGTTTAGATGCTGTTCCCATACTGTTTGCCATGTTTGGAGGAGATAGATATAAGTTACCTCTGAAGGTTATTTATTTTACTATGATAGCCCTTCAATGCACCTACATACAAATTAAGCAGGAGTATCTTTGCTCCTATTTGAATGTCTCTGTAAGGGCATTCATCAATAAGGTGCTATTAATATAGACTATGCCTCTCAGTTAATATAGATTATTTTTTTAAAATAGTTGGCCTTTGCCTCTATCCTAATATATATATATATATATATATATATATATATATATATATATATATATATATATATATATATATATATATATATATATATATATATATATATATATATATATATATATATATATATATATATATATAATCTGATGCCTCCCCATAAAGATATTTCTTAACTGGCCCCCTAAATATAGGTTTTTATAGTGAATAGTGTTTGTAGAATCCCTACTATATTCAGGGGTCTGCTGTGTAGGAGATATATGCCGAGTATATACAAGGACCCTAGCTTAACAATTAGTGTTTCTATTCTGATATATTTTCGGCCCCAATATTTCTGACTCTTAAATGGAAGTTATCCATTCACTCCCTCTAAGTGATTAAGGTGGCCTCTAGCACATGACAGTTAAATGGGAAACCTTCAACACACTCATCATTATCTATATTTATTTTGGTATGAATAATAGCATTTTCCTATTGAGCCATATTCACTAACTTGAAAGATATTGGATGGTAATTAGCCTAGATAGTACCTATTATTTCATTATTTCCATTATAGTGCACTATTCCTCTCAGGGAGCTCATCAAGGTCAAAATATGACCATAAAGGAAAATTGTCTGCATCTTCCCATGTTTAATATTCTGTTGTTTGGCCATGAGCTATTTGTGTTATTGCTCGTTTGTATCTTTATTGAATGTTTAGCATTATGCAACTTTAGGGCACAGTACCCTACAAACTCTATTGGGTTATTCTAGTAGCTACTATTTCACCGCTATTTTTTCGGCCCAAAAGGGGCTCCTTCAGATACTAATCCTCATTTAATCTTTTACTAAATTTAGTAAGGTCCAAAATTGGCCTTAGTTATGTTAGGAGGAATTAAATGTGAAACATTATGTAAATTTATGGTTCAAAGAGGTCATGTTGTCGTTATACACTATATCTCCCCTTAAGTTTTACTTGTTACTTATATTTTGCCCGACACGCCCACTCCCCCTCCCTCTTTCTTCAAAATTAGAGCGGCTCTTTGTCCGCCGACTACTCCATTCCCCCCCTACATACTTTAAATTCAACCTATCTTAAGGTCCAAGATCGGCCTTCCTAGGGACTACCATATCTGTACTAATTTCAGAACCATATGACCCATGAGTGGTCAACCTAGTAGTCCCCTCAAAACAGCTATGACTATTATAAAAAGAAGGATTCAGAAGCTCAAGTCATCTACTCTGTCATTTACTAGCCTCAATATATATTGTTAATGAATGTTTTCATATTTTATGTGACTAAAATTGTAACACTTATGACTGTTTTCATCTATTGTACTGTTTGAAAATCCTTAATAAAAATTTTTTTAAAAAAAGTTAAAAGACATCTATATGGCTAAAAAAAACAAAAAAAAAACTCACTGGCTAATAAGAAAAAAAAAAAATCATTTTTTAGCTGCAGAACATGGATGGAACTGATCCTGGGGACCCATTGAAAATTGGTTGATTATCCTGGCAGTTAGATATTTAATTTTTAAAACACAGAAAGAGGCAAAAATTCCTAATTATTTGAAAAAACAATTTATAAATAACATGACACATATGTACAGTGATCGGGATAAATATATACTGCTTCTTTAACCCCTTAAGGACTGGCATTTCAAACAAAAACTTCCCCAAAAGACCAGAGCATTTTTAGTATTTTGATATCACTAAATTTAATCAGAAATAGAGCCTTTTTATATTTACCTTTCAAAACTACAGTATATTTTTTTTTTTAGAAGACAACCCAAAGTATTGATCTAGGCCCATTTTGGTATATTTCATGCCACCATTTATCCGCCAAATGCGATCAAATTAAAAAAATGGTTCACTTTTTAACAATTTTAGGTTTCTCACTGACATTATTTACAAAAAGCTTATACAATCATGGCACAAATGGTTGTAAATGCTTCTCTAGGATCCCCTTTGTTCAGAAATAGCAGGCATGTATGGCTTTGGCATTGCTTTTTGGTAATTAGAAGGCCGCTAAATGCCGCTGCGCACCACACTTTTATTATTCCCAGCAGTGAAGAGGTTAGTTAGGTAGCTTGTAGGGTTAATTTTAGCTTTAGTGTATAGATTACCCTTTTACCTGACACATCACACCCCTGATCCCTCCCTGACCCCTCTCAAACAGCTATCTTCCCTCCCCCACAGAAAGTCTGCCAGTACTAAAAATAAAACTTTTTTTATATATATTTTTTTCTGCTGTGTAGGATCCCCTGTTACCCCCTAACCTCCCTGATCCCCCTCAAACAGCTCTCTAACCCTCCCTCCTCTAACTAGATCCACTTTCTTTGGTACTGGCAGCTGAATGCCAGTACCCAGTTTTCCCAAATTAGGCCATTTTATTTCTTAAAATAAAATCCCCACACATTGTTTCTGCATTGTTAGCTGTCCCCCACCTCATTTCCCCCCTCCCCGATTGCTTTCCCACCCTACAATGTATGATTTCCCCCTCTACCTCCTGATTTTTTTTGTACAGCGTAGCGGTCCGCCCCTCCCACCCACCCCTCCAGCAGTGGGCCGCCCACCCCCCTCCCTCCTTGTGGGGCAGGCAGAAATAGTGTGATCTCACTCTTTTTAGCGAGATTACGGCAGAGAGAGGCCCAGGATGTCACTGGTTCTTTAGGGCATAACGACCAGCGTTGTACAGGGTACAGCACTGGTTGTTAAGGGGTAAAGAAATGGCCTCCTTTTATCAAAAGTTAACCCCCAAAGGAAATTGACTATTTGCTCTTTCCTTTTCGAGATTCAGATAGTTTTACTAGGGATTTGGTAAAACAAATTTTTTTTCTCTCTTTTTGTAGTGTAGTAATTAGTGATGTCGCAAACCTAAAATTTTGCGTTTGCGAACGGCGGACGCGAACTTCCACAACTGTTCGCGAATGGGCGAACCGCCATAGACTTCAATAGGCAAGCGGATTTTAAAACCCACAGGGACTCTTTCTGGCCACAATAGTGATGGAAAAGTTGTTTCAAGGGTACTAACACCTGGACTGTGGCATGCCGGAGGGGGATCCATGGCAAAACTCCCATGGAAAATTACATAGTTGATGCAGAGTCTGGTTTTAATCCATAAAGGGCATAAATCACCTAACATTCCTAAATTGTTTGGAATAATGTGCTTTAAAACATCAGGTATGTACACTACTGTTACACCAGATATGAGTTGCACTGGGTTGACACTGTGCCCTGGCAGGCAGGCACTGAAACGCACACGTGTGAAGGAAACTGACTGCTATTATTTAACACAGTCAAAAAAGTGTTGTTTTTTTAAATCTACACTACTGTTACACCAGATATGAGTGGTGGCACTGGGCAAGTGGGCACAGTATACACTGTGAGCCTAACACACACGCTGGCAGGCAGGCAACTGCAATTAGATTACACAGGGAAAAAAAGCAGCCCTAAAAAGGGCTTTTTGGGGTGCTGTCCTTACAGCAGAGATCAGATGAGTCCTTCAGGACTGTAGTGGACACTGAATACACTAGCCTAGCTATAGATTTCCCTACTAAATCAGCAGCAGCTAAACTGTCCCTCCTCTCAATAACAATGCAGCTTCCGAATGAATCTAAAATTAAGGCTACACTAAAAGGTATGGTTAGACATATAGGAAGAGAAAAGTGAAAAATTTATGGAGATTAGGTGCTTAATCTGCAAAAGGGATAAAGGTGTGTATGGAAGTCGTTAGCTAAATATGTAGAAAAAACTGGACCTTGGACAGAATAAGTGAAAAATTCTTCTACAATTTATTTTCAAAATAAAAACATGATAATACCAAGATAAAATAAATCACAATCCCTAAGTGTTGCAACACTATAACGATCAATTCATAAAATTTCTAAAATTCAGATATACATTTGTTTCATACACCAATAAAAGGATTTATCTGCTCTTTTGTATCCTTTGTTCAAAGATTTTAGATAGAATGTATTCTTTTATTTCAACACAATTAATAATATTTGTCTCTATTCGATATTTTATATCTATATTTCATCAACTTTAAAATTACAAATATGTAGCAAAAACTAACATTTAGATAAAACAATTTAAATGCAAGACTGATTATAAATGGTGTCCCCACAATGGCTGTTTACTTATATTGGTTGTAATTTTGCGTATCTAAAAAGTTCAAAGTATTTGTAAGTAATTGGAGATAAATTACTGAGGGCTGTGTTCTTTATCCTTATATTTATGTTGTGATAAATTACGGTTTCACAGTTACCTCTTCATATCCTCAGTGAGCTTAAAGGATTACTTTCTGTTATAATTTTTAAGCTAAACAACTAACATATTAAAGTTAATAAACATTAATTAAAACCTACTGACCTATATTTTCTCCAAAACGAAGTTTCATAACGTTCTAAAAGTTATATCTTTTATTCGCCGATGATGTCACGTTATCCTGCCCACTATTTTCAGCACTGCATGTTCAAAATACTTAAATCAATAACTTTGTGTTTAAAGCGCCATTTTGAAACCTAGGTATTGTAAACGGATTGGTACAGAGCAAAGGATACCCATGGAGTGGGTTTGGAAAACAATTAAATTTGCAGACAAGATTTCTGATATACGGTAGATATATGTTAATGAAATGCTATTGATAAAAAGCGTATTTGGGGTAGTTAGTTAGTAACAGGCATAGAAAATATTTACTTACAGTGGCCCTTTAATTTGTAGAAAAGGAATGTTCCAAACAGTGTTTAGGGGTGATTTTCTTACCCTCTCTTGTGAGCTGTTACTACTCACGGCTTCCCAGCGGTTCCTATGTGTCCTCAGTTTGACTCTCAGGCAAGGGGTTCCGGTAGGTAATTTTCCTTTGTGTTACCTTGTCACTGGTCCTTGTACAAAGTGCTCTGATTACAGCACCAAACTTTAGACAATCCTTTTGTTTCTGTAACTTGTGCAAGCTTTTCTGTTTGTAGTTCCTCAATCTCCTGAACTTAAGTACTTCTGTACGCATGAAAATACAGGCTTTTTCTTTCTTAGTGTTCACACAGATATCAACATGTTCCACCAGCAACCCTGGCATTATCAAGATAAAGTTTGATCACACCTTACACCTTTATATAGCACTGACTTGATTTCCATTGGTCCATGCAATGCTTCTGTTTCTCTTTTCCACTGGGTCCTAGAGTCCTTTTGTTCAAATATCCTATTTTGTTTTCTAACTTTTTATTTCTTATACAGGTCATATCAGAGTGATTAACCGATTTCTTTTTTCATTATTCCTAACAGCCTTTCTCCATTATTTCACATATGCCAAGGGGGTTCAGCCATTTATATTTTAACAGTTTATTTAATTTTCACATTCATTTTCTATTACTCCTATTAACATTTTAAACTTTTGACAAATCTTTAGAATAAATTAATTTGGAGTTCCATTTATTTTAAAATAATAATCCCAAATAATTTTTTATATAAATACATTATTTTTCCAAGTGTCTTAGGTGAAGAATTTTCAAGTGGCTCCATTATATAGGTTCTATTACAAAAGTGAAAGGGGAGAAAAACAAATAAGGTGGTGATATGTTTGTGCAAGGGAAAAAATGATCCCTTTATTTTAGTGGCTCCATTATATAGATACTATTACAAGGGGAGAGGGGAGACAAACAAATAAGGTGGTGATATGTTTGTGTAAGGGAATTAATTAGAGATAGTGATTACTGTGTGACTAGAAAAGGAGATATATCCAATTCTGAATTCAAACCGTGGGGGTGAATCGTGTTGAAGTTGTATATGAATTCTACTTCTTTTTTTAGTATAGATGCTTCTAAATCTACCCCTCTCCAATCGGGTTTTACTTTATACAATCCCCAATACTTCATATCTGAGACTCTATTTCTGTGTATTTCCCTAAAATGTTTATAAAGATAAGTGTCCAGGTTCACTTTTTTCATGTTACAGATATGCTCCCTTATCCTGTCCCTTAGCATTCGCGTCGTTTCTCCTATGTAAAAAAGTTCACAAGAGCATTGCAGCATATAGATTACTCCTTTATTAGTGCACCTTATTGTGTTTTCTATTTTAAACTCCTTAGTGTTATTAGGAGTCCTAACAGTTTTCTTTTTAATGCCATACTGGCATGCTATGCATACATGGCAGGGAAAAAACCTTTCACATCCCCTCCTTTTAGATCTTTCTCAAAAGATTTCTTATTTTTATTCAGTTTTTTTTTACTCACTTGGTGCTAGAATCATTTTTAAATTTTGTGCTCTCCTATAAATTACCCTTGGGTATGGTGGTATTTTGTCTCCTAGAATTGGGTCATTTTTTAGGAGATGCCAGTGTTTTCTTAATTTTTTTTTCACTAGTAAATGGTCTTCGCTGAAGTCATTTATAAAATGGACATTGAAATCATCTGACATATAATTATTACATTTATGTTTATACTCTAATAGATCTTTCTTCTCTGTGTTACTTGCTCTCTCTGTTGCTCTATTTATTGTTTCTTTCTTATAACCTCTATCCTTAAATTTTTCTTCCAAGATGTTAATCTGGAATTCAAAGTCATCAATCCTTGAGCAATTTTTCCGGACCCTTAGACTTTGGTTTATTGGTATACTTTCCATCCATTTAGGGAGGTGACAGCTTGAGGCATGTATAAAATTGTTCGAATCGACTTTTTTAAAGTGTGTTTTAGTTTCAATGTTGTCTGATACTATCATTATATCCAGATCTAAGAATGTGATCTGTTCTTTATTAAATTCATATGTAAACGAGATACCTTTGTCATTACTATTCATGGCCCCAAAGAACTCTAGGAGATCTGTCTCTTCCCCTTTCCAAATTATAAAAATATCATCTATGCACCTCTTAAAGAGCACAAGGTTCGCACCGAGCTCCAGACTTCCCAGGAACCTTTGTTCCCAGTCTCCCATAAAAAGATTGGCATAGCTCAGTGCGAACCTTGTGCCCATGGCGGTTCCCTCAATTTGAACATAATATGTGTTATTGAATGAGAAGTAGTTGTGTTCTAATATAAATCTTATGCTCTGCAATAAGAAATCTTTCTGTTCTTTTGGTAACTCATCATCTTTATCCAAAAAAGACTCCACCGCCTCTATTACAAAATCATGTCTAATGGATGTATATAAAGAAGTCACATCACAGGAGGCTAATATCATAGAGTCTTCCCATTTTATATTCTCCAATAATCTTAGGAGGCTGGTAGAGTCTTTTAAATATGTACTGAGGTTTACCACATATTTCTGTAAAAAGGTATAATTATATATCTTGATAAATTTGCTGTCATTGAACCTATACCGGAGATTATAGGTCTCCCGGGAGGGTCTATGAGGCTCTTGTGTATCTTGGGTAAGTGGTAGAAGACCGGCACTCTAGGGAACTTATTCAGAATATAATTATATTCACCTTCTTTTAAAATGCCGGTCTCTCTTCCACTACCCAAAATAGACATCAATTTTTTATTGAATTTCTCAGTGGGATTCCATTCCAATTTTCTGTATGTTTTCCTATCACCCAAAAGCCTTTCAGCTTCTTTACAATATTTCAATTTGTCCATCACCACCAAGCCACCCCCCTTATCCGCTGGCTTGATGGTGATGGAGTTATCCTTCTTTAAATTCTTGAGGACCTCCCTGTCTTTTCTACTCAAATTGGAGTTTACTTTCAAGCTATGATTGTCCTTTCTTAAATCTGCTAATACTAGCTTTTCAAAAGTCTCTATATTACTCCCTTTCTCATTGGAGGGGTAAAACTTTGATTTTGGCTTCAAATTGGTATGTACAAACCCGTCAGTCACTACTCTTGTGTAATTCTCTAGAGGTTGTTTCAAATAGTATCTCTTAAGTGTTACATTTCTTATAAATTTCCTTACATTTATATGGTTTTCAAATTTATTCAAGGTTTTACTTGGAGCAAAGGTTAAACCTAACCCTAAAATGTTTGTTTCTTCATCTGAAAGGGATCTATTGCTTAAATTGAAAATGCTACTTTTTTTAGGGAGGTCAACAACCTCCTTTCCAAACTCTGTCTCTTTACCCCAATCTCGTCTTTCCTTTCCTCCTCTACTTCCTCTATATTTCTTTTTTTTTGTGATGTTTTTTTGAGGTTTTCCTGTTTCTGTTACCTCTTTTATTTTTACTGTCTTGCCCTCCTTTTGAGGGCTTTTCCATAAAAAGTTTTCCTCCTCAATTGTAAGTTCAAAACTAGCTAGTCTTCTTTTTTCTAGTGGTTCAAATCTATTATATGTGACTGGTTTCCATCCTTAACCCCTCCCTTTCCTTTAATGATTTCTATGTGTGGAAGTTTTCCTATTCTCCTCCAGTCTATTTCTGTTTTCTCTATGTGGTGTGTACTCTTCCTCCCTACCATGTCTGTAGTTTGCTGTATCCCATCCATCATAGAAATTATGATTATCATAGTGTCCATTATATGTATTAAAATCCTTATTTCTATAAGATCCGTTATATTCATTAGATCTATATGACTGTCTGTTCCTATAAGGTCTAAATTCCCTGTTGTAATAATGAGGGTAATTATTCCTTCTGTATATTGAATTATATTGTGAATAGTCTCTTCTTTCATTAAATCTTTTATCTCTCATATTCCTTTGATTCTCATAAATGCCCCCTCCTTGTTATTCAGCTCCCTTGTCCTTATGATATTTAACTCCCCCCATTAAGTGTAACTTTTTCACTTTATACACCTTTCTATCTGGGAAGTAGATAGTAGGAGAATAAGGCAAGGGATATTAACTCTTAGGCGCTAGTTTATTTAACCCCCTTTTTTTGCTACATATCTATCACTTCCAATAAATAAATAAGCAGCTAGAGGGTGATGGAAATATTTTCCTATAGAGGTAAACTTCTATCCGAATTAGATTTAAAAGATAAACCTAGTACATCAGGGGAACATGAAAGGATTGATGCCAATAAACTTATAAATGAACTTGAGAAAAATATGAATAAAGAGTTGAGACAAAAAAATGGAACTCATATTCTTAGATAGATATTTGGATAAAGAGCTTATACCTAGAGGATTACAATTTAAAAAATCCTGCACCTTCCAATTAAGTGATGTACATCAAGAAGAATGGAAAAGAGTCCTCTTCTGACGCTCTTAGTTGCAGAAGAGGACTATGATGTTATCAGTATAACTGAAACTTGGTGGGATGATTCACATGACTGGGCAGTTAACTTAGAGGGGTATACATTATTTAGGAGGGACAGGAATAATAAAAGGGGTGGAGGAATCTGCATGTATATTAAACCTGACCTTAAACCTACAATAAGGGAAGATATTTATGATACAAGTGACAATGTAGAGACCCTGTGGGTTGAAATAAAGAGTGGGGGGAAAAATCCTAAAAAAATATTACTAGGAACATGCTACAAGCCTCCCAACATTAGTGACCCGGAGGAAACTCAACTACTTATCCAAATAGGTAAGGCTGCTAATAACAGTGCTGTAATTATGGGAGATTTTAACTACCCTGATATAAACTGGGCCAATGAAACTAGTAATTCAGCTAAGGGGGATAGATTTTTAAATGTTCTCAGGGATAACTTCTTGTCACAATTAATAGAGGAGCCAACTAGGAGTAAAGCTATATTGGATTTAGTGCTATCAAACAATACAGATATAATATCAAACATAGAAGTTAAAGAACATTTGTGTAACAGTGATCATAACATGGTCACATTTGAAATCTCTTTTCATATGCAGTGTTTTAAAGGCTTAACTAAGACTTTTAATTTCAAGAAAGCAAAATTCAACGATTTAAGGAAATCATTAAATAATATAAATTGGGACAATGTATTTTCTAATAAAAATACAGAGGATAAATGGATAATATTTAAAAATTTGTTAAATAAATATACATATCAATACATACCATATGGTTATAAAAATAAAAATAAAAAAACTAAGCCGTTATGGCTAAATAAAAATGTGTTAAAAGAAATTAGGAAAAAACGTAGGGCATTTAAATTATTAAAAGAAAATAGTACAGACTCAGCATACAATATTTATAAGGAATGTAACAAAGCATGCAAAAAAGCAATCAAATTAGCCAAAATTGAAAATGAAAAATTAATTGCCAAGGATTCTAAGTCTAACCCTAAAAGGTTCTTTAAGTACATAAATAGCAAAAAATCTAAGAAGGATAATATAGGTACATTAAAATGTGTGGAGGGTAGCATGATAAATAATGACAGGGAGAAGGCTGAGGTACTAAACCAGTTTTTTTCTTAAGTATACACAAGAGAGGTACCATTGAATGACACTTTGGAACAGAATAGAACATGCCAGTCCATACCACTAACTGGGTTTTGTTTAGAGGATATCAGGAAAAAACTAAAAAATATTAAGGTAAATAAAACTCCAGGCCCAGATGGAATACACCCAAGGGTGTTAAGTGAACTTAGCACTGTTATAGACAAACCTTTACTCTTAATTTTTCAAGACTCATTATCCTCAGGCATGGTACCCCAGGATTGGCGTAAAGCTGATGTGGTGCCACTCTTCAAAAAGGGAAGCAGGGATGATCCAGGAAGCTATAGACCAGTTAGTCTGACATCAATAGTGGGGAAGATATTTGAAGGGATTATAAGGGATTATATTGATGATCATATTCGTGTAAACAAGATTATGAGTTCTAATCAGCATGGCTTTAGGAGAAATAGATCATGTCAAACTAATCTAATTAGATTCTACGAGGAAGTAAGTAAAAATATAGATAAAGGGGAATCAGTTGATGTGATATACTTAGATTTTGCAAAGGCATTTGATACAGTGCCACATGAGAGATTAATGCACAAAATTAAGGGACTGGGAATAGCTGAAAATGTTAGCTCATGGATAAATAACTGGATTAAAGATAGGGAGCAACGAGTAGCAGTAAATGGATCATACTCAGATTGGACAAAGGTAATCAGTGGCGTCCCCCAGGGATCAGTACTGGGCCCTGTTCTTTTTAATATTTTTATAAATGACTTGGAGCAAGGATTAAATAGCGACATCTCTATTTTTGCAGATGATACTAAGTTAAGTAAGGTCATTAGGTCAGAGCAGGATGAACTCTCTTTGCAAAGGGATTTGCTAAAATTAGAACTATTGGCAAGTGAATGGAAAATGAGATTTAATACGGAAAAATGTAAGGTTCTACATTTTGGAAGTAAAAATAAGCAGGCTATGTATTTTTTAAATGGGACAAGACTTAGCCAAACACAGGAGGAAAGGGATTTGGGAGTAGTAATAGATAACAAGCTAAAGATGAGTGCACAATGCAGGGCACCGGCTTCAAAGGCTAATAAGATACTAGCATGTATTAAAAGAGGCATTGATTCAAGGGAGGAAAGCATAATTCTGTCATTATATAAAGCCCTGGTAAGACCTCACCTTGAGTTTGGAGTGCAGTTCTGGGGACCAATTGCTAAAAAAAAGATATTGCAGAACTAGAAAAAGTTCAGAGAAGGGCCACAAAGCTAATAAGGGGATTGGAGAAATTAACCTATGAGGAGAGGCTAGCCAAACTGGGTCTGTTCTCTTTAGAAAAAAGGCACTTGAGAGGTGACATGATTACTTTATATAAATATATTCAAGGCCCATATACAGAGATGGCAGAAGCTCTTTTTATTCCAAGAAAATTGGTTCTGACAAGAGGTCATAATTTAAGGTTGGAGGAAAGGAGATTTAATCTCCTGCAACGGAAACGTTTTTTCACTGTAAGAGCAATAAAATTGTGGAACTCATTACCAAAGGAGGTAGTGAATGCCAATACCATAGATACATTTAAAAATAGCCTGGATAAATTTCTGTATATAAACAAAATTCATGGATATGATTGCTAGTATTAAATGGGTCACATTTTAATGGGGTTATTTAAGCTTAACTGGAGCTTTTTGTAAGTATTTTAGATTTGTATAGGTTGAACTCGATGGACTTCAGTCTTTTTTCAACCTTATCTACTATGTTACTATGTTACTATTTAATGCCTCTAAAGGGGTGATAGAGATTATAAAAAAATCTAGAAATGAGACATTATGCAATATTAATGAGGACATTTTATCTATAAAAAATAGCTTGGATAATAGTCAGGAACAGCACCTACTAAAAAATAGACAGAAGTTGATAATGGAGAGATTAGACACGTTAAAAAATGAGATTATTAATAACAAATGAAAGAAAATAGAGAGAGATGAAAAAGAAAAACGAAATACAGGAGAATCAGAATATGGAAATAACAACAGAAAACTATGATATAGAGGATAGAAATGATAAACAAACGGGGGCGGAGCTTGGTAGCAACCATGATGGTCGCATAAATCCGGAGCTCCGTACATAGGGTCCTGCAAGCACTGACTGGGGCTGCTTACAATAGCCAAAATTGGTCTCATACACCACAGCAGGAAAGAGGAGCATTCCCTGAGCTTGGGGATATCATCCAGACTCAAAAGCCACGAAGAGAAGCGGCAAAGTGGTCAGCACAGACCCAAGCTACACACATAGCGGGCGCCATCTTACCGACACTGCAACCAGGTCAGGTTCACTCACACCGCTCCCCGAGCAGCCCACATTACTGCGTAATACTAAAGAAAGCTGCGGCTAACTTGAGCTGACTGAGCGGGGAGTCCGGCGTATAGAGGAGCGCTGCCACAGTTTTTAAGCCGGAACAGGGGTGAGTTTATGCACAATCCTAGCCCACGAGGGCAGCGCCTGTAAAACGCCATTATCACAGGGCCTTAAAATAACGCTATTAGCGCTGCACTTATACTGCCTCATCAAACTGCTAATTAAACAGATAAAGAGGTGCATGTGGGTAGAAGCACCCTTAAACATACAAGGAAAAGTGACTTTATAATAGCCGGGTGGTGACTGTTGTCAGACAGGGGTATCCCTCACACGAAGTGACCACATTTAAGGGGATAGTGTGCGATCTTTTTAAATGGCATCCAGGAGACTAAACAAGTCAGATAAAATCACCAAAGTGCCAGCAACTAAAACCCACACGATGCCATCATACTTTGCTACAGAACACTCTCCCACAAATACTTTGGCTGGTAAAAATAAACTTCCTCCTAGCACACAGCCCCCAAGTCCTACACCCGGGCCTACATCTGAAGAGACCACTTCAATCCCTGCTTCACTCCTATCTCATTTTGCATCCAAGCAGGAAATTTCAGAAATTTTCAGAACATGCCTTAGAGAAGAACTCACAGAACTTAAGCAAGAAATTCAAACTATGAGCTCTAGAGTTGAAATGCTAGAAGCAGAAACTGATGAAATCAGGGAAGACATTATTCGTATTGATAATAGCTCTACTTCACAACAGGAGAATATTGAAGCACTAATGGATAAAATAGATGACTTAGAGAACAGGAGCAGGAGGAAGAATTTGCGACTAAGAGGAGTTCCTGAATCCGTTCTACCTAGAGACTTTCCAGAATATCTACAGGCCCTCTTCTCCGCTATCAAGGATAAATCATACACAGAAGATATTCCGTGGGTACGGGCCCACAGGGCTCTCCGGCCTAAGCCTCCAGACAGAGCCCCACCTAGAGATATTATTAGCAGATATAAAAACTTTCTTGAAAAAGAAATGCTTCTCAATCAATCCCGACGACAACAGCCTGTAAGGTTCAGGGGTAATGTTATACAATTCTACCAGGATCTCTCAACGAGAACATTGCAGAGACGAAAAGAATTTACTCCTTTAACAACATTACTTCGCAACAAGAAAATCCCGTATAGATGGGGCTTCCCCACCCACCTCATGGTCATACAGGACAATAAAAGATGGATATGTAACAAACCCGAGGACATGCATAACTTCAGCAAAGATTTAGGCATTGACCATTCAATGGATTTAACACCTCTGACAACGGACCACAGAAGAGTCAACAAAAGATCAACCACTGACCCTACAAGATGGCAAACCAAGGTCCCCCGACCGGACAAAACACCATCAACGACAGAAAAACCCGGAAAACAGCAACCCTCATCTAGAGACACTCGTCCCTCTGAATCAGAGGAGGACTAGAGCTATAACATATGTGTTTCTGGACACTTTTATGTGTGGCCCGCTCCTCGGGCTCCCTTACTGATGGACATTTGCTGGACTTTGATTACTGGTGAGCTGCGACGAGAAAGGTATCGTATCCAGCTTACTTACTCATAACAAAAACTGTTTAACACCGCATGAAGTAATGCAAGGCTCTTTCCTAAAGTTCATATAGGCCCCAGGACATTAATATTTAAACCTTTTCCCTATTTTTGGGATGGGTAAGAACTTTATGTTTACAAAATAAAGGACCTTATGTTTGTTTTCCTCCCATTAGTGTTATATCTCTTTTTATGTCTGGTTTCAGACTGACGGCTAGATTTGGAGTTTGGCGGTAAAAGGGCTGTTAACGCTCCGCGGGTTTTTTTCTGGCCGCACCATAAATTTAACTCTGGTATCGAGAGTTCAAACAAATGCTGCGTTAGGCTCCAAAAAAGGAGCGTAGAGCATATTTACCGCAAATGCAACTCTCGATACCAGAGTTGCTTACGGACGCGGCCGGCCTCAAAAACGTGCTCGTGCACGATTCTCCCATAGGAAACAATGGGGCTGTTTGAGCTGAAAAAAAACCTAACACCTGCAAAAAAGCAGCGTTCAGCTCCTAACGCAGCCCCATTGTTTCCTATGGGGAAACACTTCCTACGTCTGCACCTAACACTCTAACATGTACCCCCGAGTCTAAACACCCCTAGCCTTACACTTATTAACCCCTAATCTGCCGCCCCCGCTATCGCTGACCCCTGCATTACACTTTTAACCCCTAATCTGCCGCTCCGTAAACCGCCGCCACCTACGTTATCCCTATGTACCCCTAATCTGCTGCCCTAACATCGCCGACCCCTATGTTATATTTATTAACCCCTAATCTGCCCCCCACAACGTCGCCGACACCTACCTACACTTATTAACCCCTAATCTGCCGAGCGGACCTGAGCGCTACTATAATAAAGTTATTAACCCCTAATCCGCCTCACTAACCCTATCATAAATAGTATTAACCCCTAATCTGCCCTCCCTAACATCGCCGACACCTACCTTCAATTATTAACCCCTAATCTGCCGACCGGAGCTCACCGCTATTCTAATAAATGTATTAACCCCTAAAGCTAAGTCTAACCCTAACACTAACACCCCCCTAAGTTAAATATAATTTTTATCTAACGAAATAAATTAACTCTTATTAAATAAATGATTCCTATTTAAAGCTAAATACTTACCTGTAAAATAAATATTAATCCTAAAATAGCTATAATATAAATGTAATTTATATTGTAGCTATATTAGGATGTATTTTACAGGTAACTTTGTATTTATTTTAACCAGGTACAATAGCTATTAAATAGTTAAGAACTATTTAATAGTTACCTAGTTAAAATAATTACAAATTTACCTGTAAAATAAATCCTAACCTAAGATATAATTAAACCTAACACTACCCTATCAATAAAATAATTAAATAAACTACCTACAATTACCTACAATTAACCTAACACTACACTATCAATAAATTAATTAAACACAATTGCTACAAATAAATACAATTAAATAAACTATCTAAAGTACAAAAAATAAAAAAGAACTAAGTTACAGAAAATAAAAAAATATTTACAAACATAAGAAAAATATTACAACAATTTTAAACTAATTACACCTACTCTAAGCCCCCTAATAAAATAACAAAGACCCCCAAAATAAAAAATTCCCTACCCTATTCTAAAATACAAAAATTACAAGCTCTTTTACCTTACCAGCCCTGAACAGGGCCCTTTGCGGGGCATGCCCCAAGAATTTCAGCTCTTTTGCCTGTAAAAAAAAACATGGGGGGACCTCGGTTTAGGGGTACATAGGTAGTTTATGGGTGTTAGTGTACTTTAGGGTACAGTAGTTAAGAGCTTTATAAACCGGCGTTAGCCAGAAAGCTCTTAACTCCTGCTTTTTTCAGGCGGCTGGAATCTTGTCGTTAGAGCTCTAACGCTCACTGCAGAAACGACTCTAAATACCAGCGTTAGAAAGATCCCATTGAAAAGATAGGCTACGCAAATGGCGTAGGGGGATCTGCGGTATGGAAAAGTCGCGGCTGTAAAGTGAGCGTTAGACCCTTTAATCACTGACTCCAAATACCAGCGGGCGGCCAAAACCAGCGTTAGGAGCCTCTAACGCTGGTTTTGACGGCTACCGCCGAACTCTAAATCTAGGCCTTAGAGATTTGTTTGTTTTTATAATTCTACAGTTCTTTATTATGCAATATGTTGACACTGTTTTTTTGCACAAATATGTTGTGTGTTTTTATTGTTTGTATGAAGCTAATACATGTTCAAACTGTGTTACTCTGGGACAAAAAATTCTCGCCATATGTACAGTCACTATAGGCTTGATAAATTTAAATACTTACAAGTTTAGCTGGCACTTACACCAAGATAATGTCTTGTCGCAACTCTAACAAGCCACACTCCCTAGTTCTCTTCTCCCAAAATGCTAAAGGTCTCAACTCCCCATGCAAACGATCAAAAGCCCTCTCAGACATTTCCAAAAGGCAGGCCGATATACTCTTCCTCCAGGAGACCCACTTTAGAAAGGGAAACATACCAAAATATCTAGGACAAACCTATACACAGCATTTTCACAGCACAGGACCTTCCAAAAAATGTGGCGTGAGCATTTTAATGAAAAGAAGTGTACACTTCACATTAATCAAACAAGAATCAGATAACGAAGGTCGATTTCTGGGACTGAAAGGCCTCCTATACGGACGCCCGGTTACATTTGTCAATCTTTATGCACCCAATAGCAAGCCAAAACCCTTTTTTGTACAATTGTTTAATCGTATTTTAGACATCTCAACAGGACCAATTTATATAGGCGGAGACTTTAATCTACACTTTCAACCACACTTAGATAGCAACAATCCCTGCCTAGCACGTAGGATGAAATTTCATATATATTTTTGGAAGCAACTTAAACTCCATAAGCTATATGACATCTGGAGACTCCAGCACCCTAACACTAGGGACTATACGTTCTACTCCCATCCCAACAAATCACACAGTAGGATTGATTATTTTCTCACTAATCAAAAAGGTCTCACACAGGTTAAAAAATGTGTAATTTCCCCCACGGCCTGGTCAGACCATTCGGCTGTCTCACTACATATCACATGGCCAGAACATACAGATGTACCATTTCTATGGAAATTGGATGATACATTACTTAACAAGGTAGATCATATTGATAAATTACACAGAGTCATAGAGGAATATTTTCAGATAAACGTTCCCTCAACTTCTAACCAATTTACGGTTTGGGAGGCACATAAATGCTCGCTTAGGGGAGAATTTATTAAATTAAGAGCCCAATTAAGACATGCCCAACGGGTGGAATACGACAACCTTACCACTAAACTCTCAGATCTGGAACACTTACACAAGCACTCTCCGTTGGACACTAGTATTCTAACTGAAATAACGAAAGTCAGGCAAGCTCTAGATGACTTTTTGCAATTAGAACACCATAATCTTGTGCATAAAACAAATAGTTTTTTTCATTATGAGAATAATAGAGCCGGTAAATATCTAGCAAGGGCCCTAAAAAGAAAGAAACTTAAAATGCACATATATGAACTAAAACCCCCAAACAAATCAACATTAACAACTACCCCCGAAATTCTTCAGGCGTTCCACTCTTACTATTCGGACTTGTATAACTTATCTCCTGCTAATGATCTACCCCATTTCAATAATACATTAGATAGATACCTTAAAAACTGTCCTTTACCCAAACTAACAGAGGCCCAATTAGAACAACTTAATTTGCCCTTTTCTATACCAGAGATCAAGAAGGCCATACAAACACTAAAAAATGGAAAAAGCCCGGGCCCAGATGGGTTCTCCACTAAATATTATAAAGTTTTCCAGGAGGATTTGGCTCCACACTTGGTTACAATCTTTAATGAAATAAGTCAAGGGGCTAAATTCCCACCCTCGATGTTAGAAGCACATGTTGTGGTTTTGCCCAAACCGGGCAAGCCAGCCACGACCCCCTCAAATTTTCACCCCATTTCTTTACTAAATGTGGATGTTAAGCTCTATGCCAAAATCCTCGCCACCCGTCTAAACAAAGTACTTCCAAACTTAATACATCTTAATCAAGTAGGATTTACCCCAAATAGAGAGGCTAGGGACAACTCCACTAAAATCATTAATCTTATAGAACATGCAAGTAAACAAAATATCCCTGCTGTAGTCCTATCTATGGATGCTGAAAAAGCATTTGACCGTCTGAATTGGTCCTTCCTTCAAAATACACTCCTAAAATTCGGCTTTAACACTGAGCTCCTCAATAAAATTTTTGCACTATATAATAACCCTACGGCCAAAATTAAATTAAATGATTTTATATCTGAACCATTTACAATCAAAAACGGAAACTGACAGGGATGCCCCTTGTCCCCCACACTGTTCATACTGGCAATGGAAGTGTTAGCCACATACATCGGAGGTAACCTAGATATCAAAGGAATAACTGTAAATTACACAGAATACAAAACCTCCTTATATGCGGACGATATCATTCTAACTTTAACGCACTTAGAAACTTCAGTACCCGCACTCATGGCAACTTTACACGAATTCGGAGAGATGTCGTACTTTAGGATCAATTACTCCAAATCGGAGTTTATTAATGTAGGAACTCCACAACACGAGTTAAATCATTTGATGGTACACCAATTTAGACACCAACCTGTAGCACTCAAATACTTAGGTGTATACATTACCCCCTACCTGAATAAAATAATCCTACTGAATCTTGACCCTCTTGTAACACACGTTATATCTATTCTGGCTTCCTGGAAACAAAAGCCTTTATCTTGGATAGGTAGAATTAACTCTATAAAAATGATTATTCTTCCAAAAATCCTTTACCTCCTTCAAGTACTCCCTATCCCCATCCCAGACAAATCACTATTTCAGTTACAGAAAATTATTAACTCCTTCATATGGAGCAATAAACGACCAAGAGTCGCCACACAGACTTTGTATCGTAATAAATTGCAAGGAGGATTGGGGGTACCTAATCTACAATTGTATAATTGCGCAGTCCACATGTCCAGGATTGTGGACTGGTGCAAACATGCTGCCCATAAAGAATGGGTAACTTTAGAAACTGAACTTTGTGGGACTCCCCACTTAGGAGGACAATGCTGGTCACCGGGCAACCAAAGGAGTACTGGTACTACCCAGCCAGAATGCCCAATTACAGTTCAGGAAACTTTCAAGGTATGGAATAGGATTTTGAGGTCACATAAATCAATTTCGTCCCTACAATCTCCACTGACTCCACTAGCCTACGATACCCAGCCCCTTAGCCTACCCCACACCCGCGATCAAAACATGCTAACGCTAAATCAGACTACACATTGGTATAAGGTTTTACAAAACGGTAAGCTTAAAACTAAGCAAGAGGTCTTAGATATACTAAGCCTTGATCACAAACACTGGTTGGCATACCATCAAATTTCACACAGCCATCAGACGCACCCACACAAGGCCAACATATCTAGACCCCTGACACCCTTTGAGTCTATATGCCACGCCATATTACCGAGTAGCGGTAACTTATCCATCTCTTACAAACTACTTATAGCGCACCAGACTACACAGCCACCAACATATGTTGCAAGATGGGAATCCGAACTAAACGAACGCCCTTCACTTAAAACATGGGACATGATTTACAGGCAAATGAGCTCCTCAACCTCATCCCTACAGGTCGCTGAAATGAATACCAAACTGCTTTGCAGATGGCATTACACCCCAGACAAACTAGAGAAAATGATTCCCACTTATGACGCAAAGTGCTGGAGGGGGTGTGAGGACAGAGGCACATTTACACATATATGGTGGACATGCCCCATTGTAAGGCAATATTGGCTAGATATAGGAAGAGAAATGGGAAAAGCCCTGGGCTCCCCCATCCCCCATACACCATGGGCACTCCTGTTCAATGTTCACCCCAAGATACGTTGTATGTACAGACTTCAACTTTTGACGATAATGATAAATACGGCCAAGAGATATATCCCTTACAATTGGAAGAAAAACACACTACCAACACTACAGTTTTGGAGAGGTAGAGTGACAGTGGCCTTAAAGCTAGAACAATATCATTACATCAAAATGGGCAAACTAGGGGAATTTCATGACATCTCCTTTATTTGGGAGGAATATTTACACTCTCTGACAGCCGACACTATTCACCCTACACCCTCACCTCACAACCCAGATGCCATGTAGGAATACTTAGCAAACTTCAACAACACCTCACAGGTTGATATATGATATACTGTATTATTTAAATTATTGCTTTGTAAAATGTGTTAGAGTAATGAAAGATAGGCCATGCACTGACATCTGTTAGACCACAATCTTATCCTGCAATAAGCTGGAACTAGAAGAGTCATATGATATGCGGATCTTAATATGACGCTAATCTAGATTGCTAACGTTATTTTTCTCTTTTCAAAGAAGATCCATGAGCTGTATATACTTTGGTGACTGTATTGTATTGGTGACTGTGTTATTGATGATTATGATGTGTAACATGTATACTGATTTTATTTTATAAATAAAGCTTGTTTAAAATCGAAAAAAAAAAAAAAAAAAAAAAAGAAATGATAAACAAACACTTAATGGGGGAGTTAAATATCATAAGGACAAGGGAGCTGAATACCAAGGAGGGGGCATTTATGAGAATCAAATGAATATTAGAGATAAAAGATTTAATGAAAGAAAAGACTATTCACATTATAATTCAACATACAGAAGGAATAATTACCCTCATTATTACAACAGGGAATTTAGACCTTATAGGAACAGACAGTCATATAGACCTAATCAATATAACGGATCTTATAGAAATAAGGATTTTAATACATATAATGGACACTATGATAATCGTAATTTCTATGATGGATGGGATACAGCAAACTACAGACATGGTAGGGAGGAAGAGTACACACCACATAGAGAAAACAGAAATAGACTGGAGGAGAATTGGAAAACTTCCACACATAGAAATCATGAAAGGAAAGGGAGGGGTGAAGGATGGAAACCAGTCACATATAATAGATTTGAACCACTAGCGAAAAAAAGAATAGATAGTTTTGAACTTACAATTGAGGAGGAACATTTTTTATGGAAAAGCCCTCAAAAGGAGGGCAAGACAGTAAAAATAAAAGAGGTAATAGAAACAGGAAAACCTCAAAAAGCCATCACAAAAAAAAGAAATATAGAGGAAGTAGAGGAGGAAAGGGAAGACGAGATCGGGATAAAGAGACAGAGATAGGAAAGGAGGTTGTTGACCTCCCTAAAAAAAGTAGCATTTTCAATTTAAGCGATAGATCTCTTTCAGATGAACAAAAAAAAATTTTAGGCTTAGGTTTAACCTTTGCTCCAAGTAAAGCCTTGAATAAATTCGAAACCCATATAAATGTAAGGAAATTTATAAGAAATTTAACACTTAAGAGATACTATTTGAAACAACCTCTAGATAATTACACAAGAGTAGTGACTGACGGGTTTGTACATACCAATTTGAAGCCAAAATCAAAGTTTTACCCCTCCAATGAGAAAGGGAGTAATATAGAGACTTTTGAAAAGCTAGTATTAGCAGATTTAAGAAAGGACAATCATAGCTTGAAAGTAAACTCCAATTTGAGTAGAAAATACAGGGAGGTCCTCAAGAATTTAAAGGAGGATAACTCCATCACCATCAAGCCAGCGGATAAGGGGGGTGGCTTGGTGGTGATGGACAAATTGAAATATTGTAAAGAAGCTGAAAGGCTTTTGGGTGATAGGAAAACATACAGAATATTGGAATTGAATCCCACTGAGAAATTCAATAAAAAATTGATGTCTATTTTGGATAGTGGAAGAGAGACCGGCATTTTAAAAGAAGGTGAATATAATTATATTCTGAATAAGTTCCCTAGAGTGCCGGTCTTCTACCACTTACCCAAGATACACAAGAGCCTCATAGACCCTCCAGGGAGACCTATAATCTCCGGTATAGGTTCAATGACAGCAAATTTATCAAGATATATTGATACCTTTTTACAGAAATATGTGGTAAACCTCAGTACATATTTAAAAGACTCTACCAGCCTCCTAAGATTATTGGAGAATATAAAATGGGAAGACTCTGTGATATTAATCTCCTGCGATGTGACTTCTTTATATACATCCATTAGACATGATTTTGGAATAGAGGCGGTGGAGTCCTTTTTGGATAAAGATGATGAGTTACCAAAAGAACAGAAAGATTTCTTATTGCAGAGCATAAGATTTATATTAGAACATAACTACTTCTCATTCAATAACACATATTATGTTCAAATTGAGGGAACCGCCATGGGCACAAGGTTCGCACCGAGCTATGCCAATCTTTTTATGGAAGACTGGGAACAAAGGTTCCTGGGAAGTCTGGAGCTCTGTGCGAACCTTGTGCTCTTTAAGAGGTTCATAGATGATATTTTTATAATTTGGAAAGGGGAAGAGACAGATCTCCTGGGGTTCTTTGGAGCCATGAATAGTAATGACAGAGGTATCTCGTTTACATATGAATTTAATAAAGAACATATCACATTCTTAGATCTGGATATAATGATAGTATTAGACAACATTGAAACTAAAACACACTTAAAAAAAGTTGATTCGAACAATTTTATACATTCCTCCAGCTGTCACCTCCCTAAATGGAAGGAAAGTATACCAATAAGCCAAAGTCTAAGGGTCCGGAAAAATTGCTCAAGGATTAATGACTTTGAATTCCAGATTAACATCTTGGAAGAAACATTTAAGGATAGAGGTTATAAGAAAGAAACAATAAATAGAGCAACAGAGAGAGCAAGAAACACAGAGATGAAAGAACTATTAGAGTATAAACATAAATGTAATAATTATATGTCAGATGAGTTCAATGTCCCTTTTATAAATGACTTCAGCGAAGACCATTTACTAGTGAAAAATTTTTTAAGAAAACACTGGCATCTCCTAAAAAATGACCCAATTCTAGGAGACAAAATACCACCATACCCAAGGGTAATTTATAGGAGAGCACAAAATTTAAAAATGATTCTTGCACCAAGTGAGTACAAAAAACAGAATAAAAATAAGAAATCTTTTGAGAAAGATCTAAAAGGAGGGGATGTGAAAGGTGTTTTTCCCTGCCATGAATGCAGAGCACTAAGGAGTTTAAAATAGAAAACACAATAAGGTGCACTAATAAAGGAGTAATCTATATGCTGCAATGCTCTTGTGAACTTTTTTACATAGGAGAAACGACGCGAATGCTAAGGGACAGGATAAGGGAGCATATCTGTAATATGAAAAAAGTGAACCTGGACACTTATCTTTATAAACATTTTAGGGAAATACACAGAAATAGAGTCTCAGATATGAAGTATTGGGGATTATATAAAGTGAAACCCAATTGGAGAGGGGAGATTTAGAAGCATCTATACTAAAAAAAGAAGCAGAATTCATATACAGCTTCAACACGATTCACCCCCACGGTTTGAATTCAGAATTGGATATATCTCCTTTTCTAGGCACACAGTAATCACTATCTCTAATTAATTAATTCCCTTACACAAACATATCACCACCTTATTTGTTTGTCTCCCCTCTCCCCTTTGTAATAGTATCTATATAATGGAGCCACTAAAATAAAGGGATCATCTTGCACAAACATATCACCACTTTATTTGTTTTTCTCCCCTTTCACTTTTGTAATAGAACCTATATAATGGAGCCACTTGAAAATTCTTCACCTAAGACACTTGGAAAAATAATGTATTTATATAAAAAATTATTTGGGATTATTATATTAAAATAAATGGATCTCCAAATTAATTTATTCTAAAGATTTGTCAAAAGTTTAAAATGTTAATAGGAGTAATAGAAAATGAATGTGAAAATTAAATAAACTGTTAAAATATAAATGGCTGAACCCCTTGGCATATGTGAAATAATGGAGAAAGGCTGTTAGGAATAATGAAAAAAGAAATCGGTTAACCACTCTGATATGACCTGAATAAGAAATAAAAAGTTAGAAAACAAAATAGGATATTTGAACAAAAAGACTCTAGGACCCAGTGGAAAAGAAACAGAAGCATTGCATGGACCAATGGATATCAAGTCAGTGCTATATAAAGGTGTAAGGTGTGATCAAACTTGCTGGCGAAACATGTTGATATCTGTGTGAACACTAAGAAAGAAAAAGCCTGTATTTTCATGCGTACAGAAGTACTTAAGTGCAGGAGATTGAGGAACTACAAACAGAAAAGCTTGCGCAAGTTACAGAAACAAAAGGATTGTCTAAAGTTTGGTGCTGTAATCAGAGCACTTTATACAAGGACCAGTGACAAGGTAACACAAAGGAAAATTACCTACCGGAACCCCTTGTCTGAGAGTCAAACTGAGGACACATAAGAACCGCTGGGAAGCCGGGAGTAGTAACAGCTCACAAGAGAGGGTAAGAAAATATCCCCTAAACACTGTTTGGAACATTCCTTTTCTACAAATTAAGCTCACTGAGGATATGAAGAGGTAACTGTTAAATCGTAATTTATCACAACATAAATATAAGGATAAAGAACACAGCCCACAGTAATTTATCTCCAATTAATTACAAATGCTTTGATGAACTTTTTAGATACGCAAAATTACAACCAATATAAGTAAACAGCCATTGTGGGGACACCATTTATAATCAGTCTTGCATTTAAATTGTTTTAACTAATTGTTAGTTTTTGCTACATATTTGTAATTTTAAAGTTGATGAAATATAGATATAAAATATCGAATAGAGACAAATATTATTAATTGTGTTGAAATAAAAGAATACATTCTATCTAAAATCTTTGAACAAAGGATACAAAAGAGCAGATAAATCCTTTTATTGGTGTATGAAACAAATGTAGATCTGAATTTTAGAAATTTTATGAATTGATCGATATAGTGTTGCAACACTTAGGGATTGTGATTTATTTTATCTTGGTATTATCATGTTTTTATTTTGAAAATAATTTGTAGAAATTTTTTTCACTTATTCTGTCCAAGGTCCAGTTTTTTCTACATATTTAGCTAACGACTTCCATACACACCTTTATCCCTTTTGCAGATTAAGCGCCTAATCTCCATAACTTTTTCACTTTATACACCTTTCTATCTGGGAAGTAGATAGTAGGAGAATAAGGCAAGGGATATTAACTGTTAAGCGCTAGTTTATTTAAACCCCCTTTTTTGCTGGATAGGAAGAGAACCCAGAGAGAGAGCTGTGTTGCAGATGCCGAAGGATTGGATTGTATGGAGCAAAAGAGGGTAGTCGACAGTATCAAAGGCTGCAGACAGATCAAGAGAGGATAAGTAGAGAGAAGTGGCCTTTGGATTTTTCTGTAAGTAGGTCGTTGATAACCTTAACAATTGTGGTCTCTGTTAAGTGAAGGGGCAAAATCCAGATTGCAGTGGATCAAGGAGGGTGTTTAATGTAAGGAAATGGGATAGACGTGCATATACTAGCTTTTCGAGAAACTTTGAGGCAAGAGGGAGTAGAGAAATATGGCGGTAGTTGAATGGGGAGGTTGGATCGGAGGGAGGTGATGTTACAAGTGAGGAGGTGGTGGTCAGAAAGAGGAAAAGATGAGTTTGTGAAGTTTGAGATGGCATCGATAGCTGAAAATCAGATCAAAAGAGTAACCATCTTTGTGAGTGGGAGAGTCAGTCCATTGTGAATAATGTAAACTTCAAAAGTGCATGATCTAATTATCTTTTATATTCTTCAATTGTTTGTTTTCTCCATACTATTATACAATGGTTGCCCTGCGAGGCAAGAATTCCCTTTTTTTTTCTTGTATACAATTAAAAATCAATAAAGAAAATATAAAAAACAAACAAACAAAAAAAAAACTAACAGCTCTTTTGGACAGTGATATTCCACATAATCATCTAAACATAGTGGGCTTGATTACAAGTCGTGCTTAACTGATAACATAGTAACACAGTAGATGAGGTTGAAAAAGACAGAGGTCATTGCTCTTGCAGTTAAAAAAATTAGATTTTTTTTATGCCCTCTTTTGCATAAAACAAAAATATAGATATATAATTGAAATGACTTTTCAAAGTAATGGCAAGCTCTTAAAAAAAAAAAACTTAACAAATCACGGATATTTGTCTCATTTTCACAAAGCGAACATCTGAACGAATGCATGAAATTTAAAGAAAACGAATGACAATGAATTTGTCAGCATTTGTTTCCTATAAATAGTTAAAATACCTTTCACGCACTGGAGAGGCACACTAACTTAAAGGGACACTGAACCCAATTTTTTTTTCTTTCGTGATTCAGATAGAGCATGCAATTTTAAGCAACTTTCTAATTTACTCCTATTATCATTTTTTCTTCGTTCTCTTGCTATCTTTATTTAAAAAGAAGGCATCTAAGCTAAGGAGCCAGAAAAATGTTGGTTCAGACCATGAACAGCACTTGTTTATTGGTGCTGTCCAATCAGCAAGGACAACCCAGGTTGTTCACCAAAAATGGGCCGGCATCTAAACTTACATTCATGCTTTTCAAATAAACATACCAAGAGAATGAAGACAATTTGATAATAGGAGTAAATTAGAAAGTTGTTTAAAATTGCATGCTCTATCTGAATCACAAAAGAAAAAAATTGGGTTCAGTGTCCCTTTAATCATCTTCTTCACAGAGCTCCTAATAGGAGGTCCTTTTAGTGCATGACCTGGGGTCTGCAGCACTAAGCCTCCTATTAGCAAGGCTGGGGCTCTGTGAAAAAGAGGAGCGGGTTAGCAACTCCATCTGACTAAAGGTAAGTATAAAGCTACAGGTGAACTTTTCACATGTAGCATTCAAATATTTACATTAGTTTAACAAAAACTAATGCAAACTAATGCAAATGTTCCACGCATGGTCAGTAATAACAAAAATACTGAATAGTATGGGGCACAAATATTTGAAATATAAAGTATTTTGAAAAATCGTAACAAAAGATTTGACCAAACCAAAATTTCCAATTGCTCAATATGTCCCCAAACAGTTAAACAGCACAATATTCTTCTTGCTTAATTTGCCATGTTCAATTTTAGTTTTCATAGTTCTGTAGCAAACTCTAAACTATTAGCATACAAAAAACACTTTTTTTACAAATAGAAAAAAACCTACTTTTATCATATCATCATAGGATAAAAGCAGAAAGTTTGGGTTGTCCTTCAGTTTCAACCATCCTTTCACATGTTCAAACCAACCACAAAAGAGCACTAAAAGAAAAAACAAAGTTATAAATAAATAAATATTTGCAGTAATATTTTACTTTTGAAAAATATTATAAATATTGTGACTACTTGACATAAACATAACATTTTTTCAAATAAGTTTATATAAATATTTAATGTTTGACATGGCAAAGAAACACCAAACATGAAAATGTATTATTTTTAAGGTGTGTTATTGAAATAATACATATAAAAATTAAAACATTTTTATAAAACATTAAAAGTTATTAAACATACTATAAAATATTCTAAATTATCCATAGAATATATCTATGTAATATATATATAATTTTACAGTATGCTTAATCATTTTTAATAATTGTATTCATTTTTAAAAATATTGTATATGCAATATTTCAGTAACCTGCCTTAAGAATACTACGTTTTTCATCTGCACTAACCCGACTGCGTTAAGATCTAAATTGAGAAACGAGATGCGCCCTCAGTTTATGCCGGGGTTAGGTTCCAGAAGAAATGGTTGTAAATCGAAACCATTGTAAATTGAAACCCAGTTTATAATTTAAGTCAATGGGAAGTGAGGGAGTTAGGTTCCAGGCCCCACTCAAAATTGTCATAAGTAACATCTAATACATTATTTTTAAAGCTTTGAAATAAAGACTTTAAATGCTAAACAGCATTATAAACCGAATAACATATGGCTAGATTACGAGTTGTGCGTTAAGATAAAAAAAAGCAGCATTAAGAGGTCCTAACGCTGCTTTTTTACGCCCGCTGGTATTACGAGTCTTGAAGGTTTAGGGTCACCGCACACTTCTTTGGCCTTACCGCAAAACTACTAATGTAAACTTTGTACAGTCTTTTTTCTATGGGACTTCCATAGCACCGGTATTACGAGTCTGTCCTGGGAGGCCAATATGGCGTCCGTTAGATTCTGATTGGCTGATAGAATTCTATCAGCCAATCGGAAATAAGGTAGAAAAAATCCTATTGGCTGATGCAATCAGCCAATAGGATTGAACTTCAATCCTATTGGCTGATCCAATCAGCCAATAGGATTGAGCTTGCATTCTATTGAGCTTGCATCAGCCAATAGGATTTTTTTCTACCTTAATTCCGATTGGCTGATAGAATTCTATCAGCCAATCGGAATCTAAGGGAAGTCATCTTGGATGATGTCACCTAAAGGTACCTTCATTCAGTAAGAAGACTCCGAATGAAGAGGATGCTCCGCGTTGGATGTCTTGAAGATGGACCCGCTCCACGTCGGATGGATAAAGATAGAAGATGCCATCTGGATGAAAACTTCTGCCAGTCTGGAGGACCACTTCGCCCAGCTTGGATGAAGACTTCTCCCAGCTTCGTTGAGGAATTCGGCCCGGTTGGATGAAGACTTCTGCCGCTTCCTTGAGGATGGATGTCTGGTCTTCAGAACTGTAAGTCGATCTTCAGGGGGTTAGTGTTAGGTTTTTTTAAGGGTGTATTGTGTGGGTTTTATTTTTAGGTTAGGGTTTGGGCCTGCAAAAGAGCTAACTGCCCATTTAAGGGCAATGCCCATCCAAATGCCCTTTTCAGGGCAATGGGGATTTTTTAGACAGTATTTTATTTGGGGGGATGTTTGTGTGGGGTGGTGGGTTTTACTGTTGGGGGGGTTGTTTGTATTTTTTTTACAGGTAAAAGAGCTGATTACTTTGGGGCAATACCCCACAAAAGGCCCTTTTAAGGGCTATTGGTAGTTTAGTTTAGGCTAGGGTTTTTTTATTTTGGGGGGGCTTTTTTTTATTTTAATAGGGCTATTAGATTTGGTGTAATTAGTTTAAATATCTGTAATTTGTTTATTATTTTCTGTAATTTCGTGTTTTTTTTGTACTTTAGCTAATTTAATTTAGGTAATTGTATTTAATTTAGCTAATTTATTTAATTATAGTGTAGTGTTAGGTTTTATTGTAACTTAGGTTAGGTTTTATTTTACAGGTACTTTTGTATTTATTTTAGCTAGGTAGTTATTAAATAGTTAATAACTATTTAATAACTATTGTACCTAGTTAAAATAAATACAAACTTGCCTGTAAAATAAAAATAAACCCTAAGATAGATACAATGTAACTGTAATTAGTTATATTGTAGCTATCTTAGGGTTTATTTTATAGGTAAGTATTTAGTTATATTTAAATATTTAAATAATAAATAATAGTAATTTTATTAAGATTTATTTGAATTATATTTCAATTAGGGGGTGTTAGGGTTCGACTTAGGTTTAGGGGTTAATACATTTAATATAAAGGCGGCGACTTTGGGGGCAGCAGATTAGGGGTTAATAAATGTAGGTAGGTGGCGGCGACATTGGAGGCAGCAGATTAGGGGTTAATAAATATAATGTAGGTGGCGGCGATGTTGGGGGCAGCAGATTAGGGTTAATAAGTATAAGATTAGGGGTGTTTAGACTCAGGGTTCATGTTAGGGACGGCAGATTAGGGGTTAATAATATTTAACTAATGTTTTCGAGGTGGGAGTGTGGCGGTTTAGGGGTTAATATGTTTATTATAGTGGTGGCGACGTTGGGGGCGGCAGATTAGGGGTTAATAAGTGTAGGTAGGTGGCGGCGACATTGGAGGTGGCAGATTAGGGGTTAATAAATATAATGTAGGTGGCGCCGATGTTGGGGGCAGCAGATTAGGGTTAATAAGTATAAGATTAGGGGTGTTTAGACTCAGGGTTCATGTTAGGGTGTTAGGTGTAGACATAAAATGTGTTTCCCCATAGGAATCAATGGGGCTGCGTTACTGAGTTTTACTCTGCTTTTTTGCAGGTGTTAGGCTTTTTCTCAGCCGGCTTTTCCCGTTGATACCTACGGGGAAATCGTGCACGAGCACTTACGACCAGCACACCGCTGACTTAAGCAGCGCTGGTATTGGAGTGCGGGAATGAGCAAAATTTTGCTCAACGCTCACTTGTTGCCTTTTAACGACGGGTTTGCAAAAACCTGTAATACCAGCACTGCAGGTAAGTGAGCTCTTTCTGAGGGAAAACTGCTCGCAAAGAGCCCCACAGCAGAGCTGCTTAAATTGCTCCTCCCTTCCCTCCCACTCCAGTCATTCGACTGAAGTTAGGAAGAGAAAGGAAAAGCCAAGGTGCAGAGGTGTCTCACAATAACCCAAAAACTGTCTTACAAGAACAGGGCGGGCCGTGGACTCATCGTGTCAAAAAAGAAATAAAATTTGTCAGGTAAGCATAAATTTTATTTTCTTTTTTATAACATGATGAGTCTACGGATAATCTTAATTACTAATGGGATTCAATACCCAAGCTAGAGTGCATGGATGATACGGGAGTAACAAGACAGGGAACCCAAAATGAAGACACCACTGCTCGAAGAACCTTTCTCCCAAAAAAACAGCCTCAGCCGAGACAAAAGAATCAAAGTGTGAAGAGAAAACTAAGATTGCAACCTTGCAAATCTGTTCTACAGAAACTTCATTTTTGAATGCCCGAAAGAAGGCAACAGCTCCTGTGCAAAAAGCCGCAACTTTCCCAGGAGGTTGCTGTCCAGCAGCCTCATAAGCAAAACGTATGAAACACTTCAGCCAAAAAGAAATAGAAGTTGCCATAGCTCTCTGTCTCCTACATTTTCCTGAAGAAAACACAAACAAACAAAGTCCTAGTTGACTGTAAGGAAAGAAACATTAAAGTTTGGACCACGTCCAAATAGAGCAGAAAAAAGGACCCTTTTGAGAAAAAGAATTAGGACACAAAGAAGGAACAACCATTTCCTGGTTAATATTCCGATCAAAAACAACCTTAGGAAGAAATCCTAATTAGGTATATTAAAAACTACATTATTTGAATGAAGGATAAGATAAGGAGACTCTTACTGAGATGTCAAAAGTTCTGACACTCTACTAGCGCAAGAATAACGAGAAGAAGAAAACCTTGAATATAATAACTTAATATCCAGGAATGCATAGGTTCAATCGGAACCCCCTGAAGAACCTTATGAACTAAGTTAAGACTCCATGGAGGAATAACTGGTTTGAACACAGGCCTGATGCTGGCTAAGGCCTGATAAAGAATTGTACATCTGGAACATCTGCCAGACGTTTGTGTATTATAAGGTCGAGATTTCACCCCTAAGGGAACTCACCGACAAACTCTTCTCCAAACCTTCATGGAGAAAGAACAAAATTCCAAAATCCCAAACTCTACTCCAAGAGTAGCCCTTGGATCCATACCAATAAAAAGAATCTTTCTCATCACAGGATAACGAGTCTGGAACACAGTTTCTATGACCAAATCTGAAATATCCACTTGGACCCGATTAAGTTTTCAATCTCCAAGCAGTCAGCTTCAGAGAAGCTAGATCACGATAAAAGAAAGGCCCATTAAATAAAGGGTTCTTTCTCAACCGAAGTCTCCAAGGTGGAAGAGATAACCTGTCCACCATATCTGCATACCAAATCCTGCGAGGTCCAGCCAGTGCAATGAAGATCACCGAGCCCCTTACTTGCTTGACTCAAACAATAACCCGAGGGAAAAAAAAAAATCAAACGAAGGAAATAGGTATGCAAAACCGAAGGCCTAAGGTACCACCAGGGCTGTTATCAGTACTTCCTGAGGAACCCCTGACCGAAAACTGCACCTTGTGACCCGTCATTCTGATGAGATACCACGAGAACCAATTCCGGATGACCCTATCTTAGAATCCGGCTGGTCTGGATAGAGTCTATACTCTCGGACGAGAAGTTTGTCTGCTCAGTAAGTCTGTCTCCCAGCCCAACCCTGAGAGAAGGAACATCGACAGACAGAGGTATCCATATCTTGGATACCTCTGACAGCACTAAGGAATCCCTCGTTCCCTCTTGATGGTTAAGGTAAACCACTAAAGATATGTTCCTACTGGAACTAATAAACTGGACCGAGGCTAACTAGAACCAGGCTAGAAGTGCATGGAAAATCGATCTTAGATCCAAAAGGCTTATAGTAAGAGCAGACTCCATCAGATACCAAATTCCTTAGGGAACCCCAAACTGTTTCCCCACTTAGAGGACTTGTGTCTGCTGTCACAATCCTCCTACAAGCTCCCTTACTTCCAAGGATGGCCATACATGGTACAATACAAAGTACCAGCACCTGGGGGTGGATTTGAACTCTCAACATTTTGCTTTCCCAGCAGCTGTGCTAGCCAATAAGCTATGCCATAGAGACCAAATGATCTGCAAAAACAAGTCCCCTGGGAAGATAACCCCAGGACTATAAACCTTCAGGCATATCCCTTGCCTCCTGATCCAATATTTAATACTCAAGGAGACAAAAACATCCTAACCACCGTTTCATTATCTAAACATGATAATTGCAGTGGTCTGAGAAGAAAATGAGTAAATGGGATGAAGATCAATGCTGCTATGATCAGTCCAGTTACCTCCATGTACTAAAACTGAAGGCCAAGGAATGGACTGAAAGACTAGATTCCCTAATGCTTGTCAGGCAAAAACTACATAGATAGGGAATGTATTATGGTTCCCCAGAAGGACACCCTTGAATTAGTAACCAAGAAAAACTCTTTCCTTGATATTGAAAGGATGGTGCCTGGACCAGGACGACATCCAGAAAGGGTGCCAGTGTAATGCCCCATAACCGAAACACCACCAATAACTAAACCAGTAACTCTGAGAAAATTATGGTAGTGATAAAAAGACCAAACTGAAAAAGTCTGTCTTGAAAACAAACCTTAGGGACTTGTGATAATCCCTGTGAATGAGAACATGCAAATATGCATCCTTGCAATCTTGTCATAAATTGACCCTCTTGGATCAAAGGAAAATGGAGCGAATAGCTTCCATCTAACAGGACGGCACTGCTTAGACTCTTGACATCTAATAATAGTCTGAAGGTTCTCTCTAGCTTGGGAACCACAAAACAAAAAAGAATAAATCTCAGACACTGTTCCTGAATCTGAACAGAAATTATCACTCTCAGGTAGGATAGGTCTCCTACCTAGAGAAAAGACTCTTTTCATCTATCTGGATCCAGATATTCTGGAATTCTTCGAGAGAAGTATCTGTCCAAATAGAACCAGACAATGAAGAAACTAGTATGCAGTCTCCAAAAGGTAGCAATATCAATCTGGGATGCCCTCTTGAGCAAACCCACTACCCAAGAAACCATGGAATCCTGAAAGGAACAACTATCCTTTATAGGGATAGTAGGTCTCCTGGCTAACGTGGAAATTTGATCCTTCCACCAAGTGATGCCAGGACTCCCTGAGAAGTCCGCTAAAGGAACTTCTCAGACAATATAGGAAATGTAGGTAAAAAAGTATACCCGTTCACTCTCATTTCTAGGCAACGTTCTGAAAAACTCAATCTGAGCACCACATGAAATTAACGACTAAAATGTCATTCCAGAGTAGCTAAAAAACCTTCTTAAGTAATAGTCAGAGGTGAACTAGCTTAACCTGAAGAAAACTACCTCAGGATCAGCGAGAGGAATCAAACCGTTATCCTCCCAAACGGTCTGAAAACCTGAAACACACACTCAGATACTACAGGAGTATCCCCTTCCTAAGGTATCTGGGAGGGTACCTCTGAAATAGTAACCACTGTGATAGAAAACCTCACTGAATGATTAGTTTTCCCCTTGTGCTCTCCCCACAGCATGGATAAGCTTTAAAGACACTTGAGGAGACGACTGCATAAAATATAGCACATTGCCAGAATGCTAAATGCAGCATCCGAGGCAATGTTGTCTTTGAAAAAGATTTCTCTTAATATATGGGGAACAAAAAAATCCTTGAATATTTCACATTAGTATCAAGACATAACATGTATTTAACATCCTTATTCACTTTTTATCAAATAAACTTGAATACCATAACAAGATTACTGTGACTTTAAATGGCACATTAAATAATATGGTGAAGGTCCTCTAAAACCATCTATCATCACCATGTAAATAACAAAATGTATGGTACTGTGTCATCAAATGATAAATGTACTGCTTTATTCGACGTATAACACAGAATCCCCAGACTTCAGCTAAGCCTAGAGGAGTCTGCCTGTAACTGGATGGGGCACTGGCAGATATATGCATCCGGATTAGTATAAACCCTCTTACATACTGCGTGCCTGCAAAGCTTCTTCGCTATATGCCTAACGCAGCAGAGAATGCATCCTGTTCACTGAAAAACACTCTCTCATAAAGTGCGCAAAGCCTCTCTACTATATGCTGTAATACAGCAGAGAAGGCATCTGGCGTTCCGATTCAAGTAAATTGTCCAAAAGGCTCGCAAACAATGGCGTGTATCTTAGCTCCTCCCATCGTGGGCGTATCAAGTTAAATCTCCCGGGCGGCTAATACATGTGACAAATGGAGCCGTTGAGAGAACCACCATCATGGACACTTACGAAAAAATAAAAAAAATAAATAAACCCCCCCAGTCAGCTCACAATGTAATACAAGCCATTGGGAACGGTGAAAAGCCATGTAACACCTTCAAGTAAATCTCCCTGTCGGCTGCCATCTTGGTAATAAAAGCTGTAGGGAACGAGACATGTATAACACATTTCATGCTGAAGTAAAATAAACCTCCCTGTCGGCTGTTAGTTTTATTAATATAAGCCGTTGGGAGCAAGGACATGTAGCAGCATGTATAACACTATTTATGCTGAAGCAGAATAAACCTCCCTGTCGGCTGTGAATTTTATTAATATAAGCCGTTGGAAGCAGTGACATGTAACAACACCCTGTATAATACTTTCATGCTGATCATGCTGAAATAGGATAACTCTCCCTGTCGGCTTTCTAATCTTAGTAATATAAGCCGTTGGAAGCAGGGGACATACAACATCATTTATAACACCCTCATGACAATCCTGTATAGCACGTTAATACTGAAATAGGATAACCTCCTTGGCTGCTAACTTTAGTAATGTAAGCCTTTGGGAGCTGTACTGAAGGAAATAGTTGTTACTTCTGAAATTGCAGAAACTGCCCAATAACTTATCCTCACACCTAGGGATAAAGTTATTTAATGTCCATGAATCAATAAATATATATAGAGAAAGTGCCAAATTTTTCTGTATACATATCCAGAAATAAAAACTTAGCACTTACCTTAGGAGTCTGCCAGGCAGTAAGGCAACTCACCCGGCTTGCAAGGTCCTCCCCCTCACATTGGCCTGTGGAAACAAAAAGTACTGAGCATTTTCTCCTCAGATTTTCACAAACAGGGCAGCATAACATCCATGGGAGGCGCAGTGAGAATAATGTCCCACAAGTTCCCATTGCTTTAAAGCCACCAAAAGCTCTCCTGTAGAGACTGATATGGACTACGGCTACACCCTAGAACAAAGTAGCACACTCTGGCACTAATTTAAAAAAAAAAAACAACTCTTGATTGAAGAATCTTTTCTAACACCTCACTTTACATCTTCCTATCACTAACGTAGGCAAAGAGAATGACTAGAGTGGGAAGGAAGGGAGGAGCTATTTAAGCAGCTCTGCTGTGGTGCTCTTTGCCTACTCCTGCTGACCAGGAGGTGAATATCCCATTAGTAATTAAGATGATCCATGGGCCTCTATTTAACAAAGTCTGCCGGACCTGATCCGACAGTGTGAATCAGGTACGCCAGACCTTGTTGAATGTGGACAGCAATACGCTCTCCGTATTCAGCATTGCACCAGCAGCTCACAAGAGCTGCTGGTGCAACACCGCCCCCCTGCAGACTCGCGGCCAATGGGCCGCCAGCAGGGAGGGGTCAATCAACCCGATCGTACTCGGGAGGGGTCAATCAACCCGATCGTACTTTGTGACCGCTGCTTCATAACTGCTGTTTCAGGCTCGACAGAAACACGTGCCCAGAAGCTCACTACATAGCATATTAAATGGGTGCCATGGACTCATCGTGTCATAAAAAAGAAATCTTAGTTTTTATATATACTTTCATTTTGAGATTGTAAAGTTCAGTATTTTCGTCTTTGGGTTTCTCTCGGCAATCACATAGTGATTGGGAGTTAAAGGGACAGTAAAGTCCAAAAAAAACTTTCATAATTTAAATAGGGCATGTAATTTTAAACAACTTTCCAATTTACTTTTATCACCAATTTTGCTTTGTTCTCTTGGTATTCTTAGTTGAAAGCTAAACCTAAGAGGTCCATAAGATAATTTCTTAGACCTTGAAGGCCACCTCTAATCTGAAAGCATTTTGACAGTTTTTCACCACTAGAGAGCATTAGTTCATGTGTTTCATATAGATAACATTGAGCTCACGCACGTGAAGCTCCTAGGAGCGAGCACTGATTGGCTAAAATCCAAGTCTGTCAAAATAACTGAAATAAGGGGGCAGTTTGCAGAGGCATAGATACAAGGTAATTACAGAAGTAAAACGTATATTATTATAACTGTATTAGTTATGCAAAACTGGGGAATGGGTAATAAAGGGATTATATACCTTTTTAAACAACTAAAATTCTGGTATTGACTGTCCCTTTAAGTATTTGCCATTCAATATATATATTTATTTATTTTTAAACCGTGATCTTTTTTACAGTTATAGAATTGTGGAAAAGAGAAACCACATTCTGTCCAGTGAGAGTGAGGTTTTTAAATCTGGGTCTGTACGGTGGGTTTTTAAATTTGCGGACTGTACAATGGGCTTTTGACATCACTGATTGTAAAAGTGAGTTCTGCTACTTTGGGCTATCTTTAAAACCTCATCACTTAGGGCTTTCAAGATGAAAACGGTTAACATTTTTGAAAATGATATACATTGTGGACACTTACCTTCATATGAAAATTAGTATCCCTACTGTTCTTCTTGATATTAGATTAAAACAGAAAGCGAGGTTTACTTAATGAATTGAAAAAAAAAATACTTAACATATTACAAGTTTGAAAAGCATCATTGATCAAATATGCCCAGTATATCGATCATGCAAAAATACAAATGACATCCAGATTAATAATGACACTTATCATAAAGAGCACTGTATCCAACAGCAAAACACAGACACGGACTCCATAAAACCCGTAACCCATTTGGTATTTCAGTGATCAGTGGTTCTAAGTGCCGTTGCTGGAAAATGAAGAGAAAATCTCATTTGAGTTAGCAATGTCAGCTGTGTTTGACTCTATAAGATCGTGATTACTCTGTAGCGGAAACCAACCGCACCATTACCGTTTTTCCAACATCAGAAAAAAAATGGAAAGACTGAAATCAACCACATAGTTTGTAGTTTTACATATGTTTTTGTTTTAGACTAGCACATTACATTTGCCATTGACAATTTTATTAGTAAAAAAAAAAAAAAAAAAAAAGACAGGTAATTGGCATCCAGTGATTGCATTTTACTTAGCACAAGGTATTAATAGAGCAAATATTATTGAGCCTTCTGGATATTTCCATTCTATAATAATTGTGCGATACAGTGATCTTGTTTTCTGGAGTTTTATTGTGCCAATCAATTAAAAAAAAAAAATCGGGGCGGAGCTGGCCGCAGCTAAGATGGCTGCTAAGCCCTGAGCTCTGAAACGGGGACCAGAGATTTTGTGACCTAATAAGGTCTAACTGAGGCATCCTGCATACTAAGCACCCGGATTGTCCATCGGACACTACAAGGACTCCAGTGTGATGTCTGACAGTGGCTGAAAAACAGAAAATTAAAACTCCAGAACGGCCTCATGCAAAGGACCGTAACGATCAGCTTGACCGGCCTGTGAAGAGACAGACACACAGTAATAGATACGAAGGATAGCAGAGAAAAAGACCTGGAAGGTATCTCCATGAATAACCACTAGTGCGGTAAGCAAACCACTTAGTTTGGCTCCTATCACAACACCCTCCACGGAGGCTGCATTGAGAAACACACAGAAGGGAGGAGTTTCAATTGCACAACCCAATGCAAAATGAAAGAGGAAAAGTACTAACACACATGGAGTAACTTGGAGAGCTGCAGAATTTAATATATTTGCCCCACAATTCCCAGAATAGTATCGTGTGTATTGCAAATTCTACAGAGACCCTAGAGCAAGGGGTATGATCTTGGTACAGATATCACTTCAGACATACATGGTCTTAAACTCTAATATAACTTGAGGCAACATACTCCCCACTTCCTTTGGGACTTATATATATATATATATATATACCAACGAAAATGGCTACTAAGAAAGGCGCTTAAACCTGTTAAAGGGACACGCACACCTTCTATCAAAGGACAGTCAATGAGCACGTTTTTTACTGCTACAGGTCAGAAGACACAAAGACGCTCGGATATTATTAATACCCCCACCATCTCCAAGCGACACCCCTTTAGATTCTCATATAATGGCTGAAACAGAACAACTCCAGATCCCTACACACATCTTATTCTTGCTCGCATCAACACAGGACATTGCTAAAATTGTTAGGACCTGTATTCGTGAGGAACTGCAAGAACGTAAGCAAGATGTACACACCTTGGGTTGAAGGATCGAAGCTATAGAGGACCAGGGAGATATCATGAGAGAGGATATAACCTCTATGCAAGACACGGTTAGCCTACAAATGGAATTGATTACATCCTTACAAGATAAACTTGAAGATATTGATAATAGGAATAGAAGGAAAAATATTAGATTGCGTGGGTTGCCGGAGTCCTGTGCTCCCAAAAAAGACTTACCAGTATATTTACCTGCTCTCTTTCAACACGTGCTGGGAGATCCTAACGCTGTGAACATACAATGGGTACAAGCACATAGGGCCCTTAGGCCAAAACCCCCCAGACACTGCCCCTCCAAGGGATATTATAATAAAAATTAAAAACTTTCTGGAAAAAGAGAACATTATGGCGGCCTCTAGAAAAAAGCAACCGGTCCGTTCCCAGGAGTAGTCATACCAGTTTTATGCAGAACACTACACTACAGAGGCGTAGGAGTTATCTCCCCTTACTACACTTCTGAGAAACAAAAAGATTCCATACCATTGGGGGATTTCCCTTCCAACTACTGGTAATTCATAACAACAGAAGGATTTTTTGCTCCCGACCGGAAGACGTGGAACGATTCTATAAAATGCTTGATTTAGATCCGCCAAGTGTACTGATAACACGGCCAGAAAAAGAAAATGAGAAGAAAAAACATCAAGAAGAAACACAGGGAGATGCCTGAAAAAGGTCTCTTCACAGAAAATGGGAAGGGCTATTCATACACTCCTACCCTATACCAAAGGAACAGAGAAAGTAACAACCTGCAAAACAGATTTCCTCAGAGGAGGACTCAGCTTTGGACTCAGATGTTCCCTGACTATAAGTATCCTTTACTATATATATGTTTAAAGATATACTTAGCACTTAGAGTTAAACCTCTGCTTACAGATTGCTGTTCAACTTCACAACCTGTGAGACGACACGGACTGTCCTATAGTTTTCAGATTATGTTCTGTTTGAAAAATGTTTGCAATCGTCCTGACATATAGCAAATACAACTTTGCCTAAATTTTTATTCTTTAAGGAAAAAAAAAAAAAAAGGTCACCCGATGTATGACCCGCCGACTACTTCCCTATCCCCCTCCCCTTTACTACACCTTATTGGTAAACATAAATGTTTGCATATAGTGCATTTAAGTTTGTTTTACATGTTCTTTTAGTTATTTGTTATGTTACAACAAGGGTTCAGAATGGTTATGCAGCATCTCAGACACATAAGGGATATGTCCGTAAAAACATTCAATACTCTGATATTGTTATGCAGACAATGGTTAAAGTATCTCACTAAGCTTGGTTACTCCTCACAATTATGGAAAGTGTATGAGAATATGAAAACACATAGACATTATACACTTAGAGAACAGACACAATGACAGGTACTCTAAGAATTATTTCACAGAATGTTAGGGGGATTCAATGTCCCCCAAAAATGCTCCATGGCACTACTAGACATGTTTAAGCGCAGGGCAGATATACTTTTCCTGCAGGAGACACATTTCCAGAAAACACAAAGAACCCAAGCACTTAGGACCACACTTCACGCAACACTACCATAACTCATGTTCACAGAAAAAAAAAGGAGTTAGCCATTCTTATAAATAAAAACATAACATTCAGGCATATCCAAACTTTTTAAAAGATGGTGACGGAAGATTCTTGGGAGTCTTTGGCCTCTTGTATGGTACTCCAGTGTCACTTATTAATATATATGCACCAAAACTGTAAACATATTACCTTTTATAGAATGATGTTCCAAAAAATCCTGGACTTTTCCAAGGGGGTTATTATATTAGGAGGGGATTTTAATTTCCCTATTCAGCCAGGTGCTGTATAGTTCCAATCACAAAAACAAGAGTATCCCTTAAAACAGCCAGGTTCCTGTGGAAAATGTTCAGGGAAACATAAACTTATATGACACTTGGTGATCTTTAATGAAGAAAATAGAGATTAAACTTTTTTCTCATCGCCTGTTCGGGAACAATACAGTCGTCTAGAATATATTTATATTAATCAGTCAGGCTTAACATATCTAAAAAGCTCTTTAAATAAAGCCAACCTCTTGGTGAGAGTCATTCTGAAAAAACAAATACAACTCCAATGGCCCAATACCAGAAACTCAGATTTTCATTGGAGACTCAATGACTCACCACTGCTAGACACAGAGGAAACAAGAGAAAATCAAATACCACACTTAGGGAGTTTTTTTGAGATAAATAATACCCCAGAGGTGGATGACTTTACTCTATGAGAAGCGCATAAGTGTTACATGAGGGTGTTTTTTATACAACACAAAGCTCAAAAGCAAAGATTATCACGCCAATGCTATTTAAGTCTCACTAAACAGCTAACGCAATTAGAATACCAACACAAAAAGGAACCCACAGATACACAAACACTGAAAACTTAAAAGAGTGTAGATATCATCTTAAAGAGCTCCTAGCCTCAAGAACAACAGTTTACAACCCAAAATATAAACAGAGGTTCTTCTATGAGGGAAATAAAGCTGGAAAAAATGATGGCCAGATATCTGAAAGTCAAAAAATTTAAATCCTTTGTACACGAATTACACACCCAAGATAAAAAAAAAATACAAACCACCTCAGCTATCATAGAACAATTTTGAGATTATTACTCTAAACTATATAATTTAGCTAACCCAGGAGCAAATCAGAACTGATACCCAAAATAAATACCATATCTAAAGAATACCGAACTTCTGAACAACAGATGAAGGAATTAGATACACCAATATCCCAATTAGAACTGGCCCAAGCCATCAAAAATCGAGAATACAGGTAAAGCCCCAGGCTCTGATGGTTTTTCAGTTCGCTATCTACCAAGTTTTTAAAGAAATCTTGTCCCCAACACACTTCTCACACTTTTCAATAAGGTGAATCATAACAAACCTATTTCCTCATAATATGGTAGAAAGCCCATATAACTGTCATACCTAAACCTGGAAAAACCCCCCTACAACACCAGCTAATTTCAGGCCTATATCACTTTTGAATATAGATATTAAACTATCTCAAAAATATTGGCAACCTGAATTAATAGAGTTCTCCCTACTGTTGATACATACTAATCAGGCGGGGGTTCACCCCAAACAGTGAAGCTAGGGACAATACCACCAAAATAATTAATCTCTTAGATATGCCTCCAAAAATAAGAATTCCATCGATATTTTTAATCTATAGACGCGGAAAAGGCCTTTGATAGGCATAATTGGGAAATTCCTAATGGCTGTACTGTGGTAAATTCGGATTTGGAACGCTCCTGAAAAGGAAAAAAAAATTGCTTTATATAGCTCCCCTACAGCAAAAATTAGTCTAAATGATTCCCTCTCAACATCACTTAAGATCTCTAATGGTAAACGGCAGGGTTGCCCACTTTCACCTGTTCTAATTATAATAGCAATGGAAGCTTTAGCAGCAAACATACGGCAAAACCCAAATATTATGGTGATTACTATTGGCAACAATAAATTACAAAATGGCACTATATACTGACGACGTTATGCTAACACTTACTAACCCAGTAACATCATTAACCAAACTTAACAACAGAGCTCTCCCAGATACAGTAAGGTATCATTCTTTAAAATTAATTAATCTAATTAATCTAAATCAGAATTCCCTAAGCCTACACTAATTCACGACAGACCCACACAGCAAATACAAAAGACCTTTCACTTTAAACCTCAAGCTGAATCCATAAAATTCCTAGGGATACAAATAACAGCTGACAAAGATATATTATTTACCCTCAACTTCTCAACATTACACCAAAAAATTAAACAAGAACTCCACAACTGGACACACAAATCTATGTCTTGGTTGGGTTGCATAAGTGCAGTTTAAAATGATGATACTCCCAAAAATACTTTACCCCGTTACAGGCTCTACCTATGCACATCCCAGACAACTACATGCAAACTTTACAAAAATCCATAAATACCTATATTTGGTCCAAACATATGACCAGAGTGTCTATGAAGACTATGTATATGCCCAAAGAACAAGGAGGGATGGGGGGTCCCCAATTTAGCAGGTTATAAAACTGCTATTCACTTACGGCTAGATTTAGAGTTTTGTCGGTAAAGACCCCCGCGTAGCTAACGCTGGCTTTTTTCTGGCCGCACCTTTAAAATAACTCTGGTATTGAGAGTCCACAGAATGGCTGCGTTAGGCTCCAAAAAAGGAGCGTAGAGCATATTTAACGCAACTTCAACTCTCGATACCAAGAGTTGCCTTACGGACGCGGCCAGCCTCCAAAAACGTGCTCGTGCACGATTCCCCCATAGGAAACAATGGGGCTGTTTGAGCTAAAAAAAAAACCTAACGCCTGCAAAAAAAGCCGCATTCAGCTCCTAACGCAGCCCCATTGTTTGCTATGGGGAAACACTTCCTACGTCTGCACCCAACACCCTTAACATGTACCCCGAGTCTAAACACCCCTAACCTTACACTTATTAACCCCTATTCCTGCTGCCCCCGCTATCCGCTGACCCCTGCATATTATTTTTAACCCCTAATCTGCCGCTCCGTAAACCGCCGCTACTTACATTATCCCTATGTACCCCTAATCTGCCTGCCCCTAACACCGCCGACCCCTATATTATATTTATTAACCCCCTAATCTGCCCCCCACAACGTCGCCTCCACCTTATTAACCCCTAATCTTCCGACCGGACCGCACCGCTAATTATAATAAAGTTATAAACCCCTAATCCGCCCTCACTAACCCTATAATAAATAGTATTAACCCCTAATCTGCCCCTCCCTAACATCTGCCGACACCTAACTTCAAACATTAACCCCTAATCTGCCGACTGGAGCTCACCGCTATTCTAATAATGTATTAACCCCTAAAGCTAAGTCTAACCCTAACACTAACACCCCCCTAACTTAAATATAATTTAAATCTAACAAAATTAATTAACCTCTTATTAAATAAATTATTCCTATTTAAAACTAAATACTTACCTGTAAAATAAATTCTAATATAGCTACAATATAAATTATAATTATATATAGCTATTTTAGGATTAATATTTATTTTACAGGTAACTTTGTATTTATTTTAACCAGGTACAATAGCTATTAAATAGTTAAGAAACTATTTAATAGCTAAAATAGTTAAAATATAATACAAAATTACCTGTAAAATAAATCCTAACCTAAGTTAAAATTAAACCCTAACACTACCACTATCAATAAATTAATTAAATACCTACAATTACCTACAATTAAACCTAACACTACACTATCAATACATTAATTAAATACAATATCTACAAATAAATACAATTAAATAAACTAAAGTACAAAAAATAAAAAAGAACTAAGTTACAAAAAATAAAAAAATATTTACAAACATAAGAAAAATATTACAACAATTTTAAACTAATTACACCTACTCTAAGCCCCCTAGTAAAATAACAAGGCCCCCCAAAATAAAAAATGCCCCTACCCTTTTCTAAATTACTAAAGTTCAAAGCCTCTTTTACCCTTACCAGCCCTGAACAGGGCCCTTTGCGGGGCATGCCCCAAAGAATTCAGCTCTTTTTGCCTGTAAAAAAAAAACATACAATACCCCCCCCAACATTACAACCCACCACCCACATACCCCTAATCTAACCCCAAACCCCCCTTAAATAAACCTAACACTAAGCCCCTGAAGATCTTCCTACCCTTGTCTTCACCATGCCAGGTATGACCGTCCGTTCCAGGCTCCGATATCTTCATCTAAGCCCAAGTGGGGGCTAGACATCCATCATCCGACGGCTGAAGAAGTCAGAAGAGGCTCCAAAGTCTTCATCCTATCCGGGAAGAAGAGTAGGTCAGGACCGGCAACCATCTTCCTTCCAAGCGGCATCTTCTATCTTCATCCGATGAGGACCGGCTCCATCTTTAGCACCTCCACCGCGACCCACTCTTTTTCCGACGACGACTTCCCGACGAATGACCGGTTCCTTTAAGGGACGTCATCCAAGATGGCGTCCACTCGAATTCAGATTGGCTGATAGGATTATATCAGCCCATCGGAATTAAGGTAGAAATTCTGATTGGCTGATGGAATCAGCCAATCAGAGAATCAAGTTCAATCCGATTGGCTAATTCAATCAGCCAATCAGATTGAGCTCGCATTCTATTGGCTGTTCCGAACTCAGCCAATAGAATGCGAGCTCAATTTGTTTGGCTGATTCCATCAGCCAATCAGAATTTTTCCTACTTAATTACGATTGGCTGATAGATCCTATTAGCCTAATCGGAATTCAAAGGAAACGCGCCATCTTGGATGACGTCCCCTTAAAGGAACCATCATTCGTCGGGAAGTCGTCGTCGGAAGAAGACTGGGTCCGGCGGCTCGATGTCTTCAAGATGGAGCCGGTCCCTCATCGGATGAACGATAGAGATGCCGCTTGGAAGAAGATGGTTGCAGGTCGGATCTACTCTTCTTCCGGATAGGATGAAGACTTTGGAGCACTCTTCTGGACTTACTTCAGCCGCGTCGGATGATGGAGATGTCTAGCCACCGCTTGGGCCTTAGATGAAGATATCGGAGCCTGGAACGGTACGGTCATACCTGGCATGGTGAAGACAAGGTAGGAAGATCTTCAGGGGCTTAAGTGTTAGGTTTATTTAAGGGGGTTTGGGTTAGCTTAGGGGTATGTGGGTGGTGGGTTGTAATGTCTGGGGGGGTATTGTATGTTTATTTTTCTACAGGCAAAAAGAGCCTGAATTCTTAGGGGCATTGCCCCCGCAAAGGGCCCATGTTCAGGGCTGGTAAGGTAAAAAAGAGCTTTGAACTTTAGTAATTTAGAATAGGGTAGGGCATCTTTTTATTTTTGGGGGGCTTTGTTATTTTATTAGGGGGCTTAGAGTAGGTGTAATTGAGTTTAAAATTGCTTGTAATATTTTTCTTTTGTTTGTAAATATTTTTTTTTATTTTTTGTACTTTAGTTAGTTTAATTGTCATTTATTTGTAGTTATTGTACTTTAATTAATGTATTGATAGTGTAGAGTGTAGGTTTAATTGTAGGTAATTGTAGGTATTTTATTTAATTAATTATTGATAGTGTAGTGTTTGGTTTAATTTTAACTTAGGTTAGGATTTATTTTAACAGGTTAATTTTGTAATTATTTTAACTATTTTAGCTAATTAAAATAGTTCTTAACTATTTAATAGTATTGTACCTGGTTAAAATAATTACAAAAGTTACCTGTAAAATAAATATTAATCCTAAATAGCTATAATATAATTATAATTTATATTGTAGCTATATTAGGATTATTTTACCAGGTAAGTATTTAGCTTTAAATAGGAATAATTATATTTAATAAGAGTTAATTTATCTTCGTTAGGTGTTCAGAGTTAGACTTAGCTATAGGGAGTTAATTCCATTTATTAGAATAGCGGCGAGATTCGGTCGGCAGATTAGGGGTTAATAATTGAAGTTAGGTGTCGGGCGATGTTAGGGAGGGCAGATTAGGGGTTAATACTATTTATTATAGGGTTATATTGAGGCGGGGAGCTGAGGCGGATTAGGGGTTAATAATTTTTTTACTATGTAGCAGTGAGATCCGCTACGGCAGATTAGGGGTTAAATAAGTGTAGGTAGCTGGCGGCGACGTTGTGGGGGGCAGATTAGAGGGGTTAATAAATATAATATAGGGGTAGGCGGGTGTTAGGGGCAGCAGATTAGGGGTACATAAGGATAACCGCTACGGTGGCGGTCGGCAGATTAGGGGTTTTAAAAAAATTTAATCGAGTGGCGGCGATGTGGGGGGACCTCGGGTTTAGGGGTACCATAGGTAGTTTATAGGGTGTTAGTGTACTTTAGAGCACAGTAGTTAAGAGCTTTACTGAACCGGCGTTAGCCCAACGAAAGCTCTTAACCTACTGACTTTTTTCTTCGGCTAGGGGAGTTTTGTCGTTAGAATTCTAACGCTCCACTTCAGCCACGACTCTAAATACCGGCAGTTAGAAAGATCCCATTGAAAAGATAGGATACGCAATTGACGTAAGGGGATCCTGCGGTATGGAAAAGTCGCGGCCTGAAAAAGTGAGCGTTAGACCCTTTCCTGACTGACTCCAAATACCGGCGGTAGACTAAAACCAGCGTTAGGAGCCTCCTAACGCTGGTTTTCACGGCTACCGCCAAACTCCAAAATCTAGGCCTTAGTACGCATTATCAATTGGAGCAGACACGAGAAAGATAAGGAATGGATAACAATCTAGAACAGGCCCTAGCCAATTCCATAAATTTAGGTAGTATATGCTGGTCAACATCAGCACAACAGAGAGTACTGTGCACCACATCACCCTTTCACTGTAGAAACACTAAAGATATGGGGTCAGTTACTTAAAAGGGATGCAACGCTCTCATCAAATCCCCTCCCCACTAATGCCAATTATCACAAACCCAACTATTTGATGGTGAGAAGAGTATTGACTTAGATGCAGAACACTCTCTGCATACCTTAATACCCTTTTACACAGTTCTGAATAATGGTAGAGTGCAACCGAAGCCAGACATATTAAAACATTAATATACTACACTTTGACAACTGCTTTAAGTATCATCAATTTAACCATATGATAACCTCACACTATGGAAAAACCTAAAACTAATTAGGCAACCTTACCAAGTTTGAATCTCTCTGCTACCACTCTAGTATCAACAAAGGCTCTATGTCTATCTCATATTAAATTATACATGCAGAGTAAGACTCACACTCTCCCTACGTACATTCAGAAATGGGAAAGAGAAGTTTAAAAACCCAAAACCCAATGAAAAGAATGGCTAGCTATTATCTCAAAAATGAATTCTTCATCCTCATCAGTAAGATTTTGCCGAAACTATACATAAAGCTTCTCAGTAGATGGTGTATTACACGCCCCAAAGGTTGGGCCTCAAATATTTCCGACCACTAGTGAGTGATAAATGCTGGAGGGGGTGTGGCTAAGCTAGAGTTCAATGCTCCCACATATGGTGGGAATGTCCCTCCAAAATTGTAGAATATTGGCAACTCATATTACGGGAAATGAATAAGGTGCCTACACACCTTTAGATCCTTTGACATGTTTGTTTTCACAAAACAGTTAAATTGACTTGCAAATTAAGATCTATGCTTTTGTAAATAATGTTAATTGTGCCTAAACAAGTTAATACCTAGGATGTGGAAAAAAAGAGATAACCCCCTCAAAAAGGGAATGGTTTGAAAATGTAACTTTAACACTCTCTCTAGAAAAAGTATCACCTTCTACCGGCTACAAAAACCTGGAGGACTACTATTTCCATGATATTCTTGTGGGAAGAATATGTACACTCTCAAGATAAATGATAACATTGTGACAGAGTTACGCAGAATGGTATAATCTAATGGTACTTTGTATCGAAAAGGACCACATATTGATGTAATCATGCCTTGTTGTATTGTTGAATTTGTTTAATAATAAAATTTATAAAAAAAAAAGAAATGTGTTATAACATTAAAGAATAAAATAAAAAAAAATCATGCAAAATAATAGAACTGTACATGAGCTGATAATGTAGAGACGTGAGAGAGAATAAAACTAGAGAATAATGAGAGCAGAGAGAGAGAGAGAGAGAAAGAGAGAGAGATGAGAGAGAGAGAGAGAGAGAGAGAGAGAGAATGATGGAGGAGAGCGAGAGAGAGAGAGAATGATGGAGCGAGAGCGAGCTAGAGAGAGTGAATGATAAAGATTGCGAGAGAAATGATAGAGCGAGGAGAGAGAATTGCACATATTTTATAGAAATACAATTATTAGACATTTTAGAAATTACTTACTATCCCCCTTCCAAAAACATTGTGACAAACTCTTGAAAATCCTCTTGTATTCCATGAACTTTGCAATCAAGGAAAAAAAAGTAGAGGGATACACAAACATCTTTTGGGTTTCTTACAGTATAGATTACCTAGAAAAAAAATTGAAAAAAAATGCATAAACAGCATTGAGGAAATATCTTTTGTTTGAACTATGTATTTTGTATCTGAACTGTTTGATCCCACAATTTCATAGCGTAACTACTTTACAACTGAACTGAAAAGAAGCTAATTTAAAGTCACACACCTTTGCTTTTGAGTTAGCAAAGGATGTGGGAAAAGATGAGCAGGAAGATGAGTTGTGATAAGCGAGGAGAGGGTTTGTGTTCCAATTAATTTACGGCCAGTATGCTGCTCAAGCCACGGAAACACGATACCAGCTATACTCATTCCTCGCTGCTGTAGGGTCTCCATTGCTATAGATTAAGGTTAGGATCTTCTTGTATCCATGTAGTGCCTAGAACAATAAATACAAATCCTTTACCCACCAAAAAGATAGAGATACAAATAAAATGTGAAAGAAGAGTGATTATACTAAATGTTAAAATACCTATGGGAAAGATTACAAGTGGAGCACAAAAATATTAGTGCACTGCTCAAGTTAAATCAGTAGCTTTCCTATTCTTGAATCATATTACAAGTTGAAAGTAAAAGTTTTTCGCTTAAACAAAAGGCTCAGGTGCATTAACATCTGGAGGTTGGACCAATCTAAGTACACTAAGCCAAGTGCTCTAAAGCCACAAGTGCATTAAGAAATACCTGAAATAGCATTGTTCTTCACTTAGGAAAAAATATACATATACACACTTACATATATACAAAAGTAACATTCTCTTCCTGAGTAAATAAACAATGCTATTTCAAGTATTTGTATTCTAAAAACAAAACAAAAACGGTATTCACATTGCTTTTAAAGGTATATGGTATATGACAAGGTGTTGGACTGAGAAGTGCTCAAAGTTTACATATATATATATATATATATATATATATTTATACACATACATACACACACACACCAACACATACATACATACATACATACACACAAGCAATATATATATATGTGTGTGTGTGTATATTGTATGTCATGTACTGTATGTATGGTGCACAGATTACATATACACTGCATAGGACACATTAAAAAAACTAAAAATAATGGGGAGGGAGAGAGTATAGTCACTCCTTTCTTAATGGCTATGGTGGGGGTATTCAGCTGGCACCAGAATGACATACAACTGGAACTTTGGTTTTGCCCTGAGGTTATTGGTGGCCTAGAGATACAGGCACCCTCCTAAATTAAGGACAAAACTCTGAAAAAAAATGTAATGTGACCGGACCTAAGCAGGGTGACTGTCTACCAGTGAGAAATGAAGCTATGAAGGTAATGCTGTCTGTGCTCTTACAGCTTGTTCAATCCTACCATGAATTGGTTAGCTGTGTCATTCTATGGATTTGAGTATAGTTGAAGTCCAAGGTCATTATCTGTATATAATCTCCTGGCTACTTGGAATGCCCAGACACTTCCTAATTGTGGGTAGCCTTGCTTGGTATTCTGGTTGCTGGTAGTATGTAAGACAACAGCCTATCTTAATCGGGCTAAGAGTTTTGCACTGTGGGGCTCATTTGTTAACTGTATCTAAATTACTAATGTCGAGTACATCCAAAGAAACACTCAAAAGGATCATGCTTTATGCTTGTATGTGGTTGTCATTCTACATAGACAGTTTGAGTTACTTAATGCTAAGAAAAAAATGACAAAAACAAAATTAACAATCTTAATTTCTCTATACACTGTTTCACAGCAACAATTGGCTTCTTCACCCCTTAAGGATGGAGGCAATTGTCAAAGTACTGAATGAACCTAGAATTTGAGCAATATGTTTGTTCAATCATAATTTGCCCCTTTCCACACTTATTAGATATTGTTTTTTTGGTCTTTCTATTGACAGCAAATATTTATTTATGAACTTTAATTTAATATCAATAAATCTAAATAGCTGAGAAATAAAGAAATGTTAATTTTTCCCAAACACAGTGTACACAATTTTTATTGCTGATATAATAATCCTGATAGAATTTTACTGCAATACAAGCACCCCAACCCATATTTGTATTCTACAATGCTCCACAAGTACAACAATAGTAAAAATAAAATTGGGATTTCACATAGTTACAAGTCCAAATATGGGGTCTGCCCAATTTACATATACATTTGACAAATTGTAATCTAGGCCCTATGTCCTCCTTTAAGGCAGTGTATCAGCAGGAATGAAAATGACTCCCATGATGGCATACCATATGCAAAAGTAGGTAACCCAGTGTATTCCAAAAGTGGTATGTCCCAGTCTTTTTTTTGTAGCCACTTAGTTACAAAACCTGGCTAGATTTTGCAGACTCTTTTTTTTTTTTTTTTTTTTTTCCACACAAACATTGCACTTTCACTGTTTATATCATTATCCTTATATGTTTTACTGCTATAAAACACCAATATTTGTGTTTATAAAAGTTTATCAAAGTCCCACAAGTACAAGTACCACCATGTACAGGTGGGTTTTGGGAAATCACATGGCCAAAAATTGTAGCCACTTAATAACAAAACTTGGCCAAATTAAAAGGGACACTGAACCCAATTTTTTTCTTTTGTGATTCAGGTAGAGCATGACATTTTAATCAACTTTCTAATTTACTCCTATTATCAAATTTTCTTCATTCTCTTGGTCATCATTATTTGAAATGCAAGAATTTAAGTTTAGATGTTGGCCCATTTTTGGTGAACAACCTGGGTTGTTCTTGCTGATTGGTGGATAAATTCATCCACCAATAAAAAAATGCCTCTCTTTTTCAAATAAAGATAGCAAGAGAATGAACGAAAAATGTATAATAGGAGTAAATTAGAAAGTTGCTTAAAATGACATGCTCTATCTGAATCACGAAAGAAAAAAATTTGGGTTCAGTGTCCCTTTAAGTGACCATGTTTTTTTTTTTTTCGTTTTTTTTTTTTGACAGATTTTCACTATTTATATCAGGAGCGGAATTACTGGAGGTGCAGTCGGTGCAGTGGCACCTGGGCCAGAGTGCTGGGGCCCCCCTGCCCATCAATCAGCACAGTAGCAGCCCTAAACATTATGTGCTGCATACTGTATGTAATGGAGCTGTGTGATGATGATTCTGCAGTAAGAGAGAGGGTTTGTAACGGTAAGAGAAAAAAAGTGTAACTGCAGAACATGTAAACATGTACAGGGGGTATTATAGCAGAAGGCAGGGGCAATTACAGACCCCAATCAAACAACTTTAGGGATAGGCAGAGTAGCTGTTTGTTCCTTGTCTACTGAATTAGCTACAGTATAACATACACCTTTATATTTGTATTTAAACTCCCCCTTGTGACTTGCTTTAAGACGGCACAACTACTAATCCATTCCAGTTTCTCACCGAAAATACAAACAAAACAACAAATGTGGTAGATTAACTTTTAAAAGTGCAATTTGCTTGGTATGTTTTGGGCAATCAATTAAAATCGGTAATCTTTAGTATAATTCCAAGAAAGTATATGGTTTCCCCCTGTGCCTGCTTTTTGATATATCACTTATGAAATTATAGACTGCTATCGGTGTTAAGTATATGGCTAACTATTTGTACCAAGCTTTGGGTTTGCAGTGAACCAGATATGGTTGTGTGCAGTGATCCTGACCTCCCAAACTTCCCTATTTGAGAGGTATAATCCCAGGGGAAGACAGCATACTCTCCAGAGTGGGGAATGGAAAGAAACTAGCCAGGTCTAAACTGTACTGAAAAAAAATCAACTTTCCAGCCTCTAATTTCTTTTAAAAGACCTTTAATTTTTTAGGCAGGGTCCATAAGTACAAAAAAAACACCACCACCAACGTTTCAAACCTGTAATAGATTTGAAACGTTGTTGGTGGTGTTTTTTGTACTTATGGACCCTGCCCTATATATTAAAGGTCTTTTAAAATAGAGGCTTGAAAAGTTTAATTTTTGCCCTATTTGAAAGGGACAGTTCCTGATTCAGAGCTCTGTCCTGATCCAGAGCTGCCACCCCCCCCCCATGGAACACTATGAAAAGCCAAAAAACCTCCCAGACACAACCATTGACCACCCAGACACACCTACAATACAACCAACTAACTTCCACCTCTCCCAAACACAGTTTCAACCACAAAATAATGACAGACCCTCATCAACCTCCTTGAGTCCCTGATACCCAAGACACAGATGTTGGGAGGTATGCTGAATATTCCCTTAAATTTAATCATGGATTCATCTACACAGATGTTCTGGTCAGGGGTGTAATTTCAGAAAACTTTTAAGGACTGGTGTTTGATCAGGGGCTGTATCTAGTATAGCCTATTATACAAGTGGTTATTTCTAAGGGCACTGGACATTATCATTAAAATGCAGATAACACACATCAGTTGTTCATATCTATTCTTTTCATAATTCCTGGAAAGAGAGGGGCAGCCAGGATAGGGTGTGCTGGAACCGTAGGAACGTATGCTGTTTTTTTTTCCCACTATATCCATTAACAAGGTCAGTGCCCAAAAAATCTAATTTCTGTTAGGTCAGTGGGGGTCCCAGGAGTTTTTCATAATGTGGTGTGAACTTGGATTACCCAACAGATACTAGCTAGCATATACATTTGTATGAGTAGCTAATTCTCAAACATGTTGTCAGTTATAAACAAGTTTAAATAATTTATTGTCTCACAAACTGAAATGCTGGTTGTGGTGCCGGAGTTGCCATAAATGGGGGTAATTCAGGGATGTTTTTATTACAATTATTAATAACAACTTTGTAGCAGTGATCTCTCTGCTCGCTCTCGCTTCAGATCACACTAATTCCAATTATTGTCTGTCACATTGTATCAGTGACTGGTTGTCACTGCAATCCAAAGCACTGATTGGTTTTTGCGGGACTGACTGAGGTTTCAAGCAAGGCTCAGCATCAGAGCCGGAGGGGGGGCATAGAAGTTAGGATGTTCCATGTCATCCTAATATTGTTAAAGCCCCAGAGTTTTAAAGACAACATAGAACATACTAACTTTGGTAATAGGAAATGAAAACAAAAAAATGTGTTTCAGGATTCAGATAGAGAATACAATTTTAAACAGTTTTCTATTTTACTTCTATTATTTAATCTGTTTCATTCTCTTGGTATCATTTGTTGAAGGAGAAGCAATGCACTAATTGTTTCTAACTGAACACATGTGTGAGCCAATCACAATCAATATATATATATATATATATATATATATATATATATATATATATATATATATATATATATATATATATATTATATATATATATATATATATATATATATATATATATAACACAATAGCAAGGATGTGCACTCTCACTTAATAGCAGCTGCCAGGGTGCTAGTAAAGATCCATATAGAAAGAAAAAGCAGACTTGCACTCACTGGTCTTTTGTGAAATAATTTACTGCAAAAATGTGACGTTTTCGAGGACAAAATCCCATTCCTCAGACAATGTGTTTAACAAACAAAGAGTGCCTTTATACAATGTATAACTGAAACCCCTCCCCTCAATTAGACAAAATCCGCCAAATTGTAACCATGGTGACCACTGAGTCACATTTATACACAAACAGATATTTACCAAATAGGTTAAGTGTTATCATATCACCCATATATACATGTACATAAATGAGCCATCTGGCTCAACCAAAACTGTGACAGCCCAGGTGCACTTTATAATAACTGTGATGCAATGAAAAACAAGCATAGAAAACAGACAGATCACTCAGTAAGTTAGCTTCTGGTCGCCGTGGCAACGGTAAACAATCCGGTGATTGGCTGTTTGCCCCCCACCCGTGAGAGTCCTACGTGAGACTGAGTTTCCGGGTTCTCTACCCGGCGTTGTTTGCCGGTTGCGACCTTGAACGGCTCCTGAGTCTGAGGGTGTTGTCTCTTCCTGGGTGAGTTATACATTGGCGTTCTGGCAGCTCTTGAGAATAAATGTTAGTCTCTATTGAGTATTTTAAGAATGTAGGTATGAATGAACGTTATCTCTCAGCAAAACTTACTGAGTGATCTGTCTGTTTTTCTATGCTTGTTTTCATTGCATCACAGTTATTAAAAGTGCACCTGGGCTGTCACAGTTTTGGTTAGAGCCAGGATGGCTCATTTATGTACATGTATATATGGTGATATGATAACACTTAACCTATTTGGTAAATATCTGTTGTGTATAAATGTGACTCAGTGGTCACCCATGGTTACAATTTGGCGGTTTTTTGTCTAATTGAGGGGAGGGGTTTCAGTTATACATTGTTAAAGGCACTCTTGTTTGTTAAACACATTGTCTGAGGAAGGGGATTTTTGTCCTCGAAACGTCAAATTTTTTGCAGTAAATTATTTCACAAAAGACCAGTGAGTGCAAGTCTGCTTTTTCTTTCTATATATATATATATATATATGCAGCCACCAATCAACAGCTAGGACCTTGGTTCTCTGCTGCCCCTGAGCTTGCCTAGTAAACCTTTCAGCAAAGGATAACAAGAGAAGGAAGCAAATTAAATAATAGAAGTAAATGGAAAGTTGTTTAAAATTGTATTCTCTATCTGAATCATAAAATAAATATTGTGGGTTTCATGTCCCTTATAAACGGTTTAAACAGACTCATTGGGGTGCCTTGAATCCTATTTATATTTACTGAAGCAATCATTTGACTCAAAGAATGCGCTTTTTTTGCCTAGGTTCCATTCACTCTCTGCACTATGTTATGGAAAAAAGTATCAGACACAAGAAGATTTCCAACTTCTCTGGGAGAAATTAAAGGGTCCGTGTAATGTAAAATGTTTTCTCTTCAGAGCACGATTACAAGTGGAGTGTGATAATTAACCAGCCATTACAAGTGGCAGATTATTGCTACCACATGCTTCAGATAGCAATTAGCACTCCGAAAATTAACCAGAGATCCGACCTCTGGTTAATTTTCTAAAAGTGCCGCAAATTCCCTCAAAATAGAGGGCATTATAGTTTTTTTTTATTAAAAAAAAGTTGAATTTTTTTTAAAACAAAAACAAATGCACTAGGCTGTTTTTGGGCTCTAAAGTTGGTGGAGGTGAGGTGTAAGAAATAAAAACGTCACTGAAAACTGCCTTTACATGGCTGTCTATGGGAGCTGTGTGTTCTCAGTAAATATATATGTATATGACTATATAAATATATATTTATTTATATGTTAATATGTGTATATTTTAGCGTTCTACAAATAACTTAATAATAATAATAATATACATGTAATAATACATAAATATATATTTAAAAAACATGCTGCCATCGCTGCCACTACTTACCACCCCTTTGCTGCGCGAGGTTCTGACACCGTCTCTGACCGGGCATCAGAATGAGGCTTCAATTGGAGCCTATGGAAGCGCTCTCTCGTGCGAGCTTTTGCGTTGCATTGCTGTTAAAAGGACAGTCAACAACCAGAATTTTTGTTGTTTAAAAAGAATGAATCCACTTATTTACTTATTTCCCAGTTTTGCACTAACCAACAATTATAGAAATACACTTTTTACCTCTGTGATTATCTTGTAATATAAGCCTCTGCAAACTGCCCCTTTATTTCAGTTCTTTCACAGACTTGCAATTTTAGCCCCCAAATCAGTGCTCACTCCAGGGTAGCTTCACGTGCCATGAGCTCAATGTTATCTATAAGAAACATATGAACTAATGTCCTCTAGTGGTCAAACTGCATTAAGATTAGAGGCCAGTCTTCAAGGTGTAAGAAATTAGCCATATGAACCTCCTAGAATTATCTTTCAACTAAGGCTTATGAAGAGAACAAAGCAAACTTGGTGATAAAAGTAAATTACGAAAGTCGTTTAAAATTACATTCCCTATTTAAATCATGAAAGGTTTTTTTTTGGACTTGACTGTCCCTTTAACCTTGTAATGCCACCACACATCAGTCTGATCCCGCCTATTATGGTCAGTCCAGCGCGAAATACCAGGCAATTCTTCTCTGAAAAAAGGAACACAGCAAACCCCAGACGCTGCCTTCTCTCCAGTGCTGTATTTAGTCTCCCTATGGGAAAACAGGGGAAACCAGACGTGGGCTCCTTTGCTCAGTCATGCTTAGAGGAATATGGCTACACCTCACTGACAGGCCAACTGAAGGCCGAAACGATCGTCTGTGTTGCTGTGTTCCTTGTTCAGAAAGAATTGCCTGGTATCTTGGCGCTGGACTGACCGCAATAGGCGGGATCAGACTGATATACTACAGGAAAGTTCTTCTCTGTGAAATGCATTACTGGGCTAAAAGAAGCTGCACCCAGGTGGTAAATCGCCCATAGAACAGGCTAACAATAGTATTGAGTCCGTTGTTTGTTCCTGTGAGTGTGCTTCTCTCTGTGCTGTATTTAGTCTCCCTATGGGAAAAGGGGAAACCAGACGTGGGACTCCTTGCTCAGTGTGCTTAGAGGAATATGGCTACACCTCACTGACAAGGCCCCAATGAAGGCCGAACCAATCGTCTGGGGTAGCTGTGTTTCTGTTCAGAAAGGAATTGCCTGGTTTTTCGGCGCTGGAACTGACCGTAATAGGCGGGATCAGACTGATATACTACAGGAAAGTTCTACTCTGTAAAAAGCATTACTGGGCTAAAGAAGCTGCACCCAGGTGGTAAATCGCCATAGAACAGGCTAACAATAGTATTGAAGCCAGTTGTTCGTTCCTGTGCTCTCTGTGTGTGTGTGTATATATATATACATACACACACACATACAGTACCATACATACACACACTTGAGGTCCTTTGTAGTCAAATACCTTGAACACATGAAAAAATCATATTTATTCAATATTAATATTTAAAAATGTGTTTTATTGTGTATTTACTGCACATATTTCACATTCCAATGCTCTTCCATACAGGAAAAGTTATTTTTATTTTAAATCCATATTTCTATATATACTGTATATATCTGTATTTATACATGTGTAATATATATATATATATATAATATATATATATATATATAATACATACATACACACACAAATATTAATATCCTATATAATAATTGGCCAAGTATGTTTGTCAGATGCAGTCATGCCGCAGTAGAGGACTGCACGTGACACAAACATACCTGGCCTTCAGCTGCAGAGGTAGTGCGCACTGCGGAAGCAGCCTGGTGGAGGCGTGACCGGCGTTGGTGTGCCCGTGATGGGAGCGTGGCTGGTGGGCGTGGCAGACATGATGAGGGGGCGGTGACTGGCGGGCGTGACGATGGGGCGTGACCTAGCGGGAGCGGCGGTGGCCACGGCGGGAGGCGCGCTGGGAGCGCGCGAGGAGGGGCGGTGGGCCTGCGGGAGAGACCAAAACAGAGGAAGGAAGGAAGAAAGCGAGCAGAAGAGGGGGGAAGAGCAAAAGAGGGAGAGAGAGCGCAAGAAGAGTGGGAGAGAAAGGAGGGGGAGAGAGAGGGGGAGAGAAAGCTCAAAAGAGAGGGGGGAAGAGAGAGAGCTCAACAAGAGAGGGGGGAGAGAGAGCTTAAAGAGAGGTGGGAGAGAGAGCGCAAAAGAGGGATAGAGAGAGCGCAAAAGAGGGAGAGGAGAGAGACGCAAAAGAGGGAGAGAGGAAAGAGCGCAAAAGAGGGGGAGAGAGAGAGCGCACAAAAGAGGGGGAGAGAGAAGCGCACAAAAGAGGGGGGAGAGAGCGCAAAAGAGAGGGGGGAGAGAGAGTGCAAAAGAGAGGGGGGAGAGAGAGCGCAAAAGATGGGGGAGACAGAGTGCAAAAGAGGGGAGAGAGAGAGCAAAAGAGGGAGAGAGAGAGCACAAAAGAGAGGGGGAGAAAGCACAAAAGAGAGGGAGAGAGAGCGCAAAAAAGACGGGGAGAGAGCGCAAAAGAGTGGGGGGAGAGGAGCTCAAAAGAGAGGGGGGAGAGAGAGCTCAAAAGAGAGGGGGGAGAGAGAGAGAAGCTCTAAAGAGAGGGGGGGAGAGAGAGCTCAAAAGAGAGGGGGGGGGAGAGAGAGTTTAAAAGAGAGGGGGGAGAGAGAGTGCACAAAAGAGGGGGGAGAGACAGTGCAAAAGAGGGGGGTAGAGAGAAAGCGCAAAAGAGAGGGGGAGAGAGCGCAAAAGAGGGAAGAGAGAGTGCAAAATAGGGGAAGAGAGAGCAAAAGAGAGGGGGAGAGAGAGAGCAAAAAGTAGACGGGGAAGAGAGAGCAAAAGAGAGGGGGGAGAGGGAGGGAGCAAAAGAGAGGGGGAAGAGAGAAAGTGCACAGAGAGGGGGGGAGAGAGAGAGCAAAAAGAGGGGGGGAGAGAGAGAGAGCAAAAGAGGGGGGAGAGAGCAAATAGGGGAGAGAGAGAGAGCAAAAGAGTGTAAGAGAGAGCAAGAGGGGGAGAGAGCAGATGAGGGGGGGGGAGAGAGAGAGCGAGCAAAAGAGGGGAGAGAGAGCAAAAAGAGGTGGGAGAGAGAGAGCAAAAGAGGTGGGAGAGAGAGCACAAGAGGGAGAGAGAGAGGCAAAAAAGGGGAGAGAGAGAGAGAGCATAAGAGGGGGGAGAGTGATATCAAAGATAGGGGGGAGAGAGAGAGAGAGAGAGAGAGAGAGGAGAGAGAGAGAGAGAGCGCAAAAAGAGAGGGGTGAGAGAGAGGGAGCAAGGGTTGGAACCCGCGGGGTACCTAAAAAATTGGCCCGTGTACACGGGCTTTAGGACTAGTAATATATATATATATATATTATATATCATTAGCATTATCAGAAGTATAAAAGAAATATACATTTATTAATAATAAAAAAAAATTTCTATGTGAAGAACATTGGAATATAAAATATGCGGAAAAAGGGTTAGCGCACATAAACAAAGAATTAGCTATGTTTAAACACTTGAAAGTGATGCAGCATAGCTGTAAAAAGCTGACTAGAAAACTATTACCTGAACATATCTATGTAAAAAAGGAAAATATTTTACATCAAAATCCTAACTATTCACACCCTATTGTAAAGGGACTTTAAGCAGCAAATCAGTGTGCCTGTCCCGGGAACTTGCAAGGGAGCAAGCTATCATGCACACTCATGTTATTTCCTATTCAGTTTAATGAAGTTTACTATGAAATGAGAGTAAGTGAAATCTCATGAGATCACAGTAAAAGAGTTCAGACCTCAGCACTGCTGATGCCAATTGGGCTGCTGTTCTTTCTTCTTCTTTGTTTTTTTTTTTAAACCAGAAGCTGGGCAATAACTGAAAGATAACTGTTTACACAGAACTTACTCTGGTGAGCTGAGGAAATTGTGAAGTAAAATATCTTCCTTTTTTACATAGCGATTCTCACAGGATATTTTTCTGTCAGCTTTTTAGTTATGCTGCCTCACTTTTAAGTGATTTAGCAAATGAGTATTAAGTCCCTTTAAAGGTGTGTTTTTGGAAATTTTTAAATATAAAATATTTAAAAATATTAATAATAATTATGAATTAATTATGAATGAATTAATAATTATTACAATATTGATATCCCTAATCTTGAATTTTGTGAGGATCAGGTTTCGCTCAAGCACAAAAGTTTTACTTTCAACTTGTAATACGTACACAAAAAGATTACTTCTAGCGATGTTTACACTCAAATGGGAGCGTCACTTGTAATCTAGCTCACAATGTTTACTCCGCTGGCAAGTCATTGGCAACATATTAAGTGGAAACCAGTTTAGAGAACATTTCCCTTTAAATGTAAATGTTATCTACAGGGAGGAAGAGGTGAGTAGCAGCTTGGAGTATAATTTACTTTGTTGTACAGAGCAGCTTTCTCCCTGTCTGTCATGAAGGGGAAATCTGCTTTTCAAACCATAAAATAGAGAAAAGATGAGAGGGAACTTTGCCGGAGGTTACAGGGAGAGTTCCCTGCTTTATCCTACACAAGGTATTTGGCTTAATCCCTTGCTGTCAAAAAGGGACTGTAGCTCATTGCTATGCCAGTGCCAGCTGACATATAAAACCATGTAAAAATTGTAACTTTGGTCCCTAGATTTAATCTCAAAATGTCCTCTAGCTGGTGGAAAGAGCAAGTTGCATGTATTTAGCAAGAATGCTGCCCATAGCTCAACACTGTGTGCTAGTGCAGGTAAAGGCAAAAGAAAGGTGGGAAAAGTAGAACAGTAATGTAAGACCTGGCAGCTTTTTGGCGTGTCTCCCCTGTTTTTTTGCCTTCTGACCTCCTGGTTTTGGGACTCTGTTTTTGCTGGTTTATTGTCTCTGCGCACTTTACCACTGCTAATCAGTGCTAAAGTGCCAAGTGCCCCCTAGGTAAATGTACTGTTGATTGGTTTATCCATGATTGGCATATTTGATTTACTGGTAAGTCCCTAGTAAAGTGCACTAGAGGGTGCCCAGGGCCCTGTAAATCAAATGCTACTAGTGGGCCTGCAGCACTGGTTGTGCCACCCACATAAGTAGCCCTGTAATCATGTCTCAGACCTGCCACCGCAGTGTCTGTGTGTGCAGTTTTCAACTGCCAATTCGACTTGGCAAGTGTACCCACTTTCCAGGCCTAAACCTTCCCTTTTCTTACATGTAAGACATCCCTAGGTAGCCCCATGGGCAGGGTGCAGTGTATGGTTAAGGTAGGACATATAGTAATATGGTTTATATGTCCTAACAGTGAAATACTTCCAAATTCGGTTTTCACTGTTCCAAGACCTCTCTCTCTCATAGGTTAACATGGGGGCTGCCTTTATAAATGATTAAAGCGTAGATTCCCTTTGAGAGCAGATGGACAGGTGGAGTTTGGGGTTCCTGAGCTCACAATTTAAAATTACATCTTTAGTAAAGTTGGTTTTGAGATTGTGTGTTCGAAAATGCCACATTTAGAAGTGAGCATTTTCTTGCTTAAACCATTCTGTGACTCTGCCTTGTTTGTGGATTCCCCTGTCTTGGTCAGTTTGACAGTTGGGCTGTTTGTTCCTCTCACTAGACAGTGACACAAAGGGAGCTTGGGTGTAGCCTGTATTTCCTGATGAGCCATCTCTGCTAGGAGGGAGGGGAGGAGTGGACATTCACACCTGAAAGGACTGTGCCTGCCCTCACACAATGCAGACTCCAACCCCCTGGTGTGTGCCTGAGGCCTTGCCTGGGCAAGGCAGGATTTCACAAGCAAGTGAGAATCCTCTTTGAAGCAAACCTACTTCAAAGGCCAAAATGGGTATAAGAAGAGCGCTCAAAACTATAGATTCTAGAATCTTTCTGGAATCTTTCTAGGATCTTGCTGGACTCACGAGGAACCTCTGCAAGGAGAAGAGCTGAAGAGCTGGAGGAGGAGTACTGTCCCCTTTGTGGTGTTGTTTTGCTGGACTGGCCTGCAGTTGCTGCTTCTGCCTGAAAAGAATGCAAAGGGTAAACTTTGCTGTGTGTCCATGCTTGAGAAAGTTCTCCAAGGGCTTGGAGTAGAGCTTGCCTCCTGTTGGAAGTCTCAGGGACACCAAAGGACTTCAGTTTCCTCGACCTGCAGCACTGGGAACTGTGTGTTTGTGCTGTTCAAGAGGAGAAAACTCACTGCAATGTCGCCACCCGACGCCACTGGCCTGCACCGTGCCTTGTCGACGCTGCACGGAGCCACATTGCGCAGCATCGCACCGCCGACCCTGGTCTCATCGACGCCCGTCATCGGACAACTCACCGAGCCGCTGCTCGCCACCGTGACCTGCGGGCCCCGCACATCCGGCATCGCCTGCTCACACCCGCAGTCCTGGCCCCCCGACGCCAGCACCATCGACTCCAGTTGTCGTCACCAGGCATCCCTGCCTGCACCGTGACCTGTGGTACACCCACACGTCGCACCCCGCCCCACTTCACACCGCAGCCCCTGGTCTCATCGATGCCGCTGGACGCCATCACCGAGCCGCTGCCTGCACCGTAACTATGGGCACTGCACGTCGCATCTTCCTGCTTCGCACCGCAGTCCAGACGTCGGCGCACCTGACTTCATCAGCCCGGAGTTCAATCCGCAACACGTGTGAACACCAATGGCCCGACGACTCCTGCACCAACTCCGGAAGCGACGCCGCTCTTCGGAGCTCACAGCAAGGATCAAGACGCCCTGCAAATCCAAGGTACTGTTTGCGGATCTTCCCAACACCGTAGCTGGCCCACAACGCCGCGGCCAGCCTGAACTGTTGGTTTTGTGTATCACGATGCCGTGATAGCCCCAGGTGGAGCTATCGACTGCAAGGAACTGTGTTTTTGAATACATCTTGTAGCATTCATATTTTTATTACTGTATGCAGGATTTTTATCGTATTTGGTCTTGTTTTAAATAGTTAAATATTGGCTATCTTTTTCTAAAACTGGTGTGGTGCCCTTTTGTAGTGTTTTCACTGTGTTACTGTGTGTTATGTGCAAATGCTTTACACATTGCTTCTGAGATAAGCCTGCTGCTCATGCCAAGCTACCAAGGGGGTGAGCAGGGGTTATCTGAGCGGGTATCTCCCTTATCCTAACTAGAGTGAGGGTCCCTACTTGGACAGGGTGCAAACCGACTGCCAACTGGAGACCGCATTTCTAACATTGGTGCCAGCGGTGAGGATAGGACTTGCATTTGCACTTGACTTACAGTGATTGGTGAACACTACTACCATATCGCAAACCATTAGGTGCCACATACAGATTTCTATTTTTGTTTTTCTCTTTGACCTATTTTTGATCTTGAGTTCAAGTGAACTCCAACGGCATCATGTCTCAATCAAGAGCATCTTCAGTTGCATCCCAGGATTTGGCTTTTGAGGACGATAGGCTGGAAACCTATACCATGAAGGAACTGAAGACAGTTTGTAAAAACCTCAAGATTCTAGTCAGAGGCCTCACCAAGAAGGATGAGCTACAAAAGGCGCTGAGGGCCTGGGTAGCCGCCAGTGGGCAGGCTGAGGATCCAAATGGAGAGTCTGCTGACAAAAATCCTAGGGAAGATGTACTAAGGGTGCAGGAGCTGCTAGGGGGGGAGGTACCCCCTGGTTCAGGCAGCAGTGGTGGTTCTAAGAGCCTGACTCCAGAGGAGCTGGAGGACAGGAGGGAAGCCAGGAGACACCAGATTGAGTTGGAGAGATTGAAAATGGAGGAGAAGAAAATGCTCTTGGAGCATGAGCTTAAAGTAAAAGAGCTAGATGTGAGGAGCAGGTCCAGCCAGGATGGTGGCAGCAATTCCTCAGTGCAGTCAGACAGAATTGTGCACATTCCTAAAAACGTAAGGAGAGAGTACAAGAAGGGAGATGACATACAGAGGTGGTTTCAGGGATATGAAGCATCCATCCACATGAATGGGGTCCCTGAGAAGAATTGGGGGGCAGGATTGTGGAACCACTTCACAGAGGAGGGGAGGGACACTTTGCTAGCTTTGGGCAAGGGGTACAACCTCACCTACGCTGACATGAAGGAGGCCCTTCTCACTCGGTATGGTCTCACTCCTGACAAGTACAGGGATCAGTTTAGGCAAAGTAAGAAAACTGAGTCCCAGACCTGATTAGAATGTGTAGATTCGTTTTGCAGAGCACTGGATGGTTGGGTGAAGGGTAGCAATGTGACAGATTTTCAGGGGCTGTACAACTTAATTGCATGGGAGCACTTGTCTAGTCTATGTTTTTCAGAGCTGCGCCAGCACTTAACTGATAGTAGGCTGACTGACCCCAGGAAGCTTGCTATGGAGGTGGACCGCTGGGTGAGTACCAGAGTCCACAAAAAGGTATGTGGGGGAGATTCTGCCAAAGGTGGGCAGGGTTCCCAGAAGCAGAGTTGGGGGGGACAAGGGTAAACCAAAGGAGTCTTCCAAAGGGCCCCAATCTAGTAACCCGGGTAGGAAATCCCACCCCCAGGAGATAAGAAACCATGGGCCTCTGCAGGAAAGCCTGCAGAGGCAGGGCACCATAAGTGCTTTGCTTGTGACCAGGAGGGTCACATGAAGGGAGATCCCAAGTGTCCCAAGTGGACACCACCACCCAGCGGTATGCAGACCAAAGGGTTGGCCAGTGTAGTGCTTGGGGAGTAGGTGGTCCCAAGGGGGTGTGGGGATCCCACAGAGATGACCCTTTTCTCACTAGGGGATGGTGAGATGGTCCAGAGAAACCTAATGCCTGATAACACTAAAAAATACAGACAGTGGGTGACCATCAATGGGCAGAGGGTAGAGGCTCTCAGAGATACTGGAGCCAGTGTGACCACGGTCCGGTGTCACCTGGTGTCTGGAGAGCACATAGTCCCTGGTGTATTCCACCAAGTAGTTGCAGTCGACAGCTTGGAGCACCGATGTAAGGTGGCGCTGGTTCCCTTTGAGTGGGGAGGGGTCTCGGGTTCCTTGAGGGTAGCTGTGAGTCCCACCATCCCAGTTGACTCCTGGGCAACGACCTGGAGACTTCCGCCTGGAAGGAGGTGGAGCTCAGGTCGCACTTGGGGATGTTAGGGTTGCCAGAGTGGGCATGCGTGACCACTCGGTCCATGGAAGCCAATTAGGGTGATCAGACGGACCTGGAGCCTGAAACAGTGGCCCAGGTGACTGCCACGAGAAAGGGCAAGGGGTGCGGGAAACCCGCCCCAGAGGTTCCCACTGTCCGGGAGGAGGCTGACCTTGAGGGGGAAGCCCCGGCACCTACCAGGGAGCAAGTGGCTGAACTGGGAGACCTACATGAGCTGACCCATTGGCAGCGAGAGCGGGGTCCCCACCAGGGATGAGTTCTGCGCAGAGCAGAAGGTGTGCCCTACTCTCCTGGGTCTTAGGCAGCAGGCCGAAGACCAGGCAGCTGGCGCTAAGCCCAAAGGTCACCTGATTTACTGGGAGAATGATTTCCTGTACAGCGAGCCTAAGGCTGCTGAACCTGGGGCAGCCCGTGTGCTGGTGGTACCCCAGCGCTTCAGAGCCTTCCTACTGGGTTTGGCTCATGATGTGCCTCTGGCAGGACATTTGGGGCAAGGCAAGACCTCGGACCGGCTTGTCACCCACTTTCATTGGCCCCAGATGAGAAAACATTCTGATGCATTCTGCAGATCCTGCAGATCTGCAGCAAGTGGCAAAAGTGGAGGGAAGGGTAAGGCCCCCCTCCAACCCTTTCCTGTCGTGAGCACCCCTTTTGAGCGGCTGGTCATTGACATAGTAGGGCCTCTGGACCCCAAGACAGCCCTAGGCAACAGGTTCATCCTGGTCTTGGTGGACCATGCCACCCGGTACCCGGAAGCTATCCCGCTGAGGACAGTGACCATGCCTGTTGTGGCCAGGGCACTGATGGGGATCTTTACCCGAGTGGGTTTCCCCAAGGAGGTGGTATCTGACCGGGGTACCAATTTTATGTCCATGTATATAAAAGCCATGTGGAAGGAATGTGGAGTGAACAAAATTCACCACTCCTTACCACCCTCCAAGTAACGGGTTGGTTGAGAGATTCAACCGAACCCTGAAAGGCATGATTGGGTGTCTCTCAGACTCCATGAGGCGTAAGTGGAATGTCCTCTTACCCTGCCTTCTCTTTGCCTACCGGGAAGTACCACAGAAGGGGGTGGGCTTTAGCCCCTTTGAACTGTTGTATGGGCACCTGGTCAGAGGACCTCTGAGTCTGGTGAAGGAGGGCTGGGAGCCAGCTCCTAGGAAGCCACCCCAGGATGTATTTAGTTACATGCTGGCCTTCCAGAACCAGACCGCCTGCTTCGGGAAGCTTGCGCAAGAGAACCTTGAGGCGAGCCAGGAGGACATGAAATGCTGGTATTACCAGAATACCACTCTGGTTGAGTTTCAGCCTGGCCAAAAAGTGTGCAAGACAGGTGGTCAGGGCCATTTGAGGTGAAGGAGTGCAAGAGTGACCTTACCTACTTGGTGGACTTGCAGACTCCTAGGAACCCCTTGAGGGTCCTACATGTAAACCGCCTCAAACCCCACTTCGAGAGGTTCGAGTTAACCATGCTTCTGGCTACAGATGATGGGATGGAAGAGGAGAGTGAACCTCTCCCTGACCTCCTGTCTGCCAAGGAGCAGAATGGTTCAGTAGAAGGTGTGGTCCTCTCCCCTTCTCTGACTCTAGAACAACAGAGTGAGTGTCGCCAGTTACTGGAACACTTTGCAACTCTGTTCTCACTCGCTCCAGGGGTCACTCATCTATGCATGCATGCATGATGTGGACACTGGAGACAGCTTGCCTGTGAAAAACAAGGTTTACAGGTTGGCTGACAGAGTGAAGGCCAGCATCAAGAAGGAGGTTTCCAAGATGTTGGCTCTAGGGGTGATTGAGCTCTCCAGCAGTCCTTAGTCCAGCCCAGTGATTCTGGTACCCAAGCCTGCTGCACCTGGTGCCACACCAGAACTTCTGTTCTGTTTGGACTACCGGGGGCTCAATACCGTCACCAAAACAGATGCCCACCCCATCCCCAGAGCTGATGAGCTCATAGATCGGTTAGGGGCAGCCAAGTTCCTCAGCATGTTTGATTTAATGTCGGGGTACTGGCAGATTGCCTTAACTAAGAGGGCCAAGGAGAGGTCAGCATTCTCAACAACAGAGGGGCACTTCCAGTTCCATGTCATGCCCTTTGGGTTGAAGAACGCCCCTGCCACCTTCCAGAGGTTGGTCAATCAGGTCCTGGCTGGGCTTGAAAACTTCAGTGCTGCTTACCTTGAGGACATTGCTGTTTTCAGCTTCAATTGGGAGGACCACCTGCACCACCTCTGGGAAGTGTTGAAGGCACTGCAAGTCACAGGTCTTACTATCAAGGCCAGTAAGTGCCAGATAGGGCAGGGATCAGTGGTGTACTTTGGACACAAGGTAGGGAGCAGCCGGGTGGCACCCCTACAACCCAAAGTTGATGCCATTTGGGCTTGGGCACACCACCCAAGACCCAGACAGAGGTGAGAGCCTTCTTAGACCTCACCGGGTACTACAGGAGATTTGTCAAGGAATATGGCACCATTGTTGCCCCCTTGACAGAGCTGACTTCTAAGAAGCAGCCCAGACAGGTGTTCTGGACTGAGGCGTGGCAGACCGCGTTTGACACTCTAAAGGAAGCCATGTGCACGGCCCCATTACTACTGGCCCCTGACTTCTCCAAAGAGTTTGTGGTACAGACTGATGCTTCTGAGCATGGTGTGGGAGCAGTACTTTCACAGCTAAATGAAGAGGGCCTAGACCAGCCTGTAGTCTTCCTTAGCAGGAGACTACTCCCCAGGGAACAAAGGTGGAGTGTAATTGAAAGGGAAGCTTTTGCTGTGGTCTGGGCACTGAAGAAGCTAAGACCCTACTTGTTTGGGTCTCACTTCCGGGTTCAGACCGACCACAGGCCCCTCAGATGGTTAATGCAGATGAGGGGTGAGAACCCAAAACTGTTGAGGTGGTCCATTTCCCTACAGGGGATGGACTTTACGTTGTAACACCACCCTGGTACAGAACATGCCAACGCTGATGGTCTGTCCAGGTTCTTCCGCCTTAGTGAGGAGGACTCCCCGAGGGTTGGGTAGTTCCCCCTACTCTCAGCTGGAGGGGGACATGTGTTAGACCTGGCAGCTTTTTGTCGTGTCTCCCCTGCCTTTTTGCCTTCTGACCTCCTGGTTTTGGACTCTGTTTTTGCTGGTTTATTGTCTCTGCGCACTTTACCACTGCTAATCAGTGCTAAAGTGCAAGTGCCCCCTAGGTAAATTGTATTGTTGATTGGTTTATCCATGATTGGCATATTTGATTTACTGGTAAGTCCCTAGTAAAGTGCACTAGAGGTGCCCAGGGCCTGAAAATCAAATGCTACTAGTGGGCCTGCAGCACTGGTTGTGCCACCCACATAAGTAGCCCTGTAATCATGTCTCAGACCTGCCACCACAGTGTCTGTGTGTGCAGTTTTCAACTGCCAATTCGACTTAGCAAGTGTACCCACTTGCCAGGCCTAAACCTTCCCTTTTCTTACATGTAAGACATCCCTAGGTAGCCCCATGGGCAGGGTGCAGTGTATGGTTAAGGTAGGACATATAGTAATATGGTTTATATGTCCTAACAGTGAAATACTTCCAAATTCGGTTTTCACTGTTGCAAGACCTCTCTCTCTCATAGGTTAACATGGGGGCTACCTTTATAAATGATTAAAGCGTGGATTTCCTTTGAGAGCAGATGGACAGGTGGAGTTTGGGGTCCCTGAGCTCACAATGTAAAAATACATCTTTTAGTAAAGTTGGTTTTGAGATTGTGTGTTCGAAAATGCCACTTTTAGAAAGTGAGCATTTTCTTGCTTAATACAACAAAAGAAAAGGGGGCGCCCTTGAGAGTATCTAATAAAAAAATGATAATATGTGATATATGAGGTAGCTCATATGTTACCAATAGGAATGTACCTTTCAGTATAAGTGATGATACACTGATTCAATAGTAACTTGTATATATATTGTGAATAGAGTAAATAGATATTAACCTATACAATTGATAATCACAATGTTAATAGGACAGTTGTATCTCACTCAAAGATAGTGGTTATAGGGTTATAATGATCACTATATTGTCCTTTATAAGAATCTTGATAGTAGAATACCAGGGCAGCAATCTGTAGTGGTCCAGACCAGGATCCAATTAAGCAATATAAAATATCAAACAGAGACAGATGCGCCACATGGCCCAATATTGTAGTTTCCAAATGTATGTAGATTTTACTATATAGTTGAACTCACATGTATTGAAGCACCTCACTTGGTGCAAATGACACAGTCTGGGATCTATAACAGTCACCCAGCAGACCGGCCTCTCGAGTTGTTCAGGGTCTATGTAAAATAGAAAACACAAAAAAGCCTATATGGCCTAGTATTGTATGACTAGAGTGATTCCACACCAGATAGTAGTATAAGATTTTGAACTCACATTTGGTGAAGCATCCCCAATGATGCTATAGAGACAGGCTGGGATTAATTCAGTCACCCAACAGACTTAACTCGTGGCATACAGCATGCAATAGTCCTCTCGGTGGTCTTTAGGTCAGTTATATCCTCAGATAAAAACCAAATCATAGGCAGCAAGTGTTTTTAGTAAAAGTTAAAATCACTTTAATAAAATAATAATAGATTGCGACGCGTTTCTCAGTCTCAGACTGTTTCCTCAGGCATAATGATGTATATCATAATATGCCTGAGGAAACAGTCTGAGACTGAGAAACGCGTCGCAATCTATTATTATTTTATTAAAGTGATTTTAACTTTTACTAAAAACACTTGCTGCCTATGAATTGGTTTTTATCTGAGGATATAACTGACCTAAAGACCACCGAGAGGACTATTTCATGCTGTATGCCACGAGTTAAGTCTGTTGGGTGACTGAATTAATCCCAGCCTGTCTCTATAGCATCATTGGGGATGCTTCACCAAATGTGAGTTCAAAATCTTATACTACTATCTGGTGTGGAATCACTCTAGTCATACAATACTAGGCCATATAGGCTTTTTTGTGTTTTCTATTTTACATAGACCCTGAACAACTCGAGAGGCCGGTCTGCTGGGTGACTGTTATAGATCCCAGACTGTGTCATTTGCACCAAGTGAGGTGCTTCAATACATGTGAGTTCAACTATATAGTAAAATCTACATACATTTGGAAACTACAATATTGGGCCATGTGGCGCATCTGTCTCTGTTTGATATTTTCTTGCTTAAACCATTCTGTGACTCTGCCTTGTTTGTGGATTCCCTGTCTGGGTCAGTTTGACAGTTGGGCTGTTTGCTCCTTTTACTAGACAGTGACACAAAGGGAGCTGGGGTGTAGCCCGCATTTCCTGATGAGCCATCTCTGCTAAGGAGGGAGAAGAGGAGTGGACATTCACACCTGAAAGGACTGTGCCTGCCCTCACACAATGCAGACTCCAACCCCTTGGCGTGTGCCTGAGGCCTTGCCTGGGCAAGGCAGAATTTCACAAGCAAGTGAGAATCTTCTTTGAAGTAAACCTACTTCAAAGGCGAAAATGGGTATAAGAAGAGCGCTAAAAACTACAGATTCTAGAATCTTTCTGGAATCTTTCTAGGATCTTGCTGTACTCACAAGGAACCTCTGCAAGGAGAAGAGCTGAAGAGCTGTAGGAAGAGTACTGTCCCTTTGTGGTGTTGTTTTGCTGGACTGGCCTGCAGTTGCTGCTTCTGCCTGAAAAGAGTGCAAAGGGTAAACTTTGCTGTGTGTCCTGCTTGAGAAAGTTCTCCAAGTGCTTGGAGTAGAGCTTGCCTGCTGTTGGAAGTCTCAGGGACACCAAAGACTTCAGTTTGCTCGACCTGCAGCACTGGGAACTGTGTGTTTTGTGCTGTTCAAGAGGAGAAATCACTGCAACGTCGCCACCGACGCTGCTGGCCTGCACTGTGACTTGTCCACGCCGCACGGAGCCGCATTGCCCCGTGACCCTGGTCTCATCAACGCCGTCATCGGACGACTTCACTGAGCCACTGCTCGCACCGCGACCTGTGGGCCCCGCACTCCAGCATCGCCTGCTCACACCGCAGCCTGGGCATCCCCGACGACGCCGCTCCTGCTGACACCGGCGCTGCTGCCTGCACCGTGGCTTGTGGACACCGCTCATGAGGTACATGAAGCACCGTCCCATCCCGCACCGCAGCCCCGGCCCCCCGACGCCAGCACCATTGACTCCAGTGTCGTCACCAGGCATCCCTGTCTGCACCGTGACCTGTGGACATCGCACGTCGCACCGCCCCGCTTCACACCGCAGCCCTGGTCTCACCAACGCCGCTGGACGCCGTCACCGAGCCGCTGCCTGCACTGTAACCTGTGGGCACCGCACGTTGCATCGTCCCACTTCGCACCGCAGCCCCGACGCCGGCGCACCTGACTTCATCAGCCCGGAGTTTGATCTGCAACACGTGTGAACACCAAGGGCCCGACGACTTCTGCACCAACTCCGGAAGCGACGCCGCTCTCCGGAGCTCACAGCAAGGATCACGACGCCCTGCAAATCCAAGGTACTGTTTGCGGGTCTTCCTGACACCGTAGCTGGCCCGCGATGCTGCGGCCGGCCTGAACTGTTGGTTTTGTGTATCACGACGCCGTGATAGCGTCAGGTGGAGCTATCGACTGCAAGGAACTGTGTTTTTGAATACATCTTGCAGCATTCATATTTTTATTACTGTATGCTGGATTTTTATCGTATTTGGTCTTGTTTTAAATATTGGCTATCTTTTTCTAAAACTGATGTGGTGCCCTTTTGTAGTGTTTTCACTGTGTTACTGTGTGTTATGTGCAAATGCTTTACACATTGCTTCTGAGATAAGCCTGCTGCTCATGCCAAGCTACCAAGGGGGTGAGCAGGGGTTATCTGAGTGGGTATCTCCCTTATCCTAACTAGAGTGAGGGTCCCTACTTGGACAGGGTGCAAACCGACTGCCAACTGGAGACCCCATTTCTAACAAGTAACATAACGAAATAGAAAACCAAGGATATGTTTTGTACCCTGTCTGGTAAATAAAACCATAACATTGCAACTCATTGTGCAGTAACATATAGGTTTTTAACATTTTATACTAGTAACACAAACTGTTCTACACCTTTGTTACAATGACAAATATCTATGATTTAACCCTTATTACCAAAGTACCACAAAACAAAGGTTTAACCCATTTTTATTCAAGTAGTATTATCTACATAAATTAGTTGTTTAATCAACAAAGGGAGTTACTAACATAAAAGGGTTAAACCACTCTTTTGCATGCCACTCGGACAATGAGGGTTAAGTCATAGCTCTTTATGATACTGATACAATGACGGTTACACAGTCAATTTATCTTGTCAAAAATGGGTGGAGACTGTTTTTGCTAGTTACATATATAAAACAGTAGTCCAATTTTGCTCCCTTCCAGGTATATACCCAAATCCAAAGAACGATTGAAGAGTACACCTGGGCTGGAATAAGACATAGAGTTAAGAGACAAACTATGTGCCTGCCAAGAGACAGGGGGGCATGCTTGTGCATAAAATAGCTTCTTATCACGTGTAGTATAATGGAGCCGCAATTCTGACCAAAAAGCATAGGTCCAGCTAGACCAAAATATTTTCAGCTAATAACAAGATACACACATATCCACACCTCATTCTTCTATTTTGCATATCAGGGAGAACCCTGACATATCTTATCTTTTCCATAGATCACCTCCATAGAACACCTTCCATATCTTATCTTTTCCATAGATCACTTATGTCCCAGGCAAAACTTCAAAAGTGGGACTCCAAGTTATTTTCCCCCTGGTTTAGATACTACCAACTAACACATTATATAACTAATTTTAAGAATAAGACAGACTTGAGTAGAGATCGTACTTCCTTTGAGTACCTATGTACTATGAGCATTTCATCCAGGCATACGGTTTCAATAATATACAAATTATTATTTATTCTAAAATGACTGCTTGGTTCCTAGGTACACAGATGCTTGGTGCATGGATTTCGGTGTAGACTATAGTCATACATTATGGCTTAAATCTTTCAAAGTGGCAAAAAAATTCCTAAGTCTCAGCTACAATACAAGAAATGCAATTCAAATTTGTAAGTAGATGATACTTACAACCCACTATATACTGGGAGTGATAATCCCATATTATCCTAAAATTTTACTGTACCACTCCCTCCCTAAATTTAGAGATGCTGCAAAATTTTCTCTATTGTTAATCATGCTCAATGGTGCCAAAAAACTTATGAGTACACAAAATATAACCATACGTGATGGTAGTGTAGAACTGGCGTAGATACACAGTGAAATAAACACTGTATAATTAATGCTATGTGCTGTTAGCTCAATTCGTAACCGAATGCACTATTTGCTTAAATCCCAAAAATAGAGAACCCTCTTTAATTACACCTTAAGGGGCCCTTTCTTGTAAGATCCCCCTGCCCTATTTCCCTTGTTTCCCTTCCCCTATTCCCTCCTCCTTGGTGCTCCCCTAGCTCCCCCCTTTCTCTTAAGTTTAGGACACTAGTGTATGGGTAACGCAGCTTACTTTACCCTTAAGGAAGAAATCAACATAATTATTCATGTTTCTTCTAACAATCTAAGGCCTAGATTTAGAGTTTGGCGTTAGCCGTGAAAACCAGCGTTAGAGGCTCCTAACGCTGGTTTTAGGCTACCGCCGGTATTTGGAGTCACTCAAAATAGGGTCTAACGCTCACTTTTCAGCCGCGACTTTTCCATACCGCAGATCCCCTTACGTCAATTGCGTATCCTATCTTTTCAATGGGATCTTTCTAACTCCGGTATTTAGAGTCGTGTCTGAAGTGAGCGTTAGACATCTAACGACAAAACTCCAGCCGCAGGAAAAAAGTCAGTAGTTAAGAGCTTTCTGGGCTAACGCCGGTTTATAAAGCTCTTAACTACTGTACTCTAAAGTACACTAACACCCATAAACTACCTATGTACCCCTAAACCGAGGTCCCCCCACATCGCCGACACTCGAATACATTTTTTTAACCCCTAAGCTGCCGACCGCCACCTATGTTATCCTTATGTACCCCTAATCTGCTGCCCCTAACACCGCCGACCCCTATATTATATTTATTAACCCCTAATCTGCCCCCCACAACGTCGCCTCCACCTGCCTACACTTATTAACCCCTAATCTGCCGACCGCAAAGCGCCGCCACCTACGTTATCCTTATGTACCCCTAATCTGCTGCCCCTAACACCGCCGACCCCTATATTATATTTATTAACCCCTAATCTGCCCCCCACAATGTCGCCTACACTTATTAACCCCTAATCTGCCGACCGCAAAGCGCCGCCACCTACGTTATCCTTATGTACCCCTAATCTGCTGCCCCTAACACCGCCAACCCCTATATTATATTTATTAACCCCTAAACTGCCCCCCACAACGTCGCCTCCACCTGCCTACACTTATTAACCCCTAATCTGCCGAGCGGACCTGAGCGCTACTATAATAAAGTTATTAACCCCTAATCCGTCTCACTAACCCTATAATAAATAGTATTAACCCCTAATCTGCCCTCCCTAACATCGCCGACACCTAACTTCAATTATTAACCCCTAATCTGCCGACCGGAGCTCACCGCTATTCTAATAAATGGATTAACCCCTAAAGCTAAGTCTAACCCTAACACTAACACCCCCCTAAGTTAAATATAATTTAAATCTAATGAAATTAATTTACTCTTATTAAATAAATTATTCCTATTTAAAGCTAAATACTTACCTGTAAAATAAATCCTAATATAGCTACAATATAAATTATAATTATATTGTAGCTATTTTAGGATTAATATTTATTTTACAGGTAACTTTGTATTTATTTTAACCAGGTACAATAGCTATTAAATAGTTAAGAACTATTTAATAGCTAAAATAGTTAAAATAATTACAAATTTACCTGTAAAAGAAATCCTAACCTAAGTTACAATTAAAACTAACACTATACTATCAATAAATTAATTAAATAAAATACCTACAATTACCTACAATTAACCTAACACTACACTATCAATAAATTAATTAAATACAATTCCTACAAATAAATAAACTTGCTAAAGTACAAAAAATAAAAAAGAACTAAGTTACAAAAAATAAAAAAATATCTACAAACATAAGAAAAATATTACAACAATTTTAAACTAATTACACCTACTCTAAGCCCCCTAATAAAACAACAAAGCCCCCCAAAATAAAAAATGCCCTACCCTATTCTAAATTACTAAAGTTAAAAGCTCTTTTACCTTACCAGCCCTGAACAGGGCCCTTTGCGGGGCATGCCCCAAGAAGTTCAGCTCTTTTGCCTGTAAAAAAAAAACATACAATACCCCCCCCCAACATTACAACCCACCACCCACATACCCCTAATCTAACCCAAACCCCCCTTAAATAAACCTAACACTAAGCCCCTGAAGATCACCCTACCTTGTCTTCACCTCACCAGATATCACCGATCCGTCCTGGCTCCAAAATCTTCATCCAACCCAAGCGGGGGTTGGCGATCCATCATCCGGTGCCTGAAGAGGTCCAAAAGAGGCTCCAAAGTCTTCATCCTATCCGGGAAGAAGAGGCGATCCGGACCGGCAACCATCTTGATCCAAGCGGCATCTTCTATCTTCATCCGATGACGACCGGCTCCATCCTGAAGACCTCCACCGCGGACCCATCTTCTTCCGGCGACGTCCAACTGCAGAATGACGGTTCCTTTAAGGGACGTCATCCAAGATGGCGTCCCTCGACTTCCGATTGGCTGATAGGATTTAAGGTAGGAATTAAGGTAGGAATATTCTGATTGGCTGATGGAATCAGCCAATCAGAATCAAGTTCAATCCGATTGGCTGATCCAATCAGCCAATCAGATTGAGCTTGCATTCTATTGGCTGTTCCGATCAGCCAATAGAATGCGAGCTCAATCTGATTGGCTGATTGGATCAGCCAATCGGATTGAACTTGATTCTGATTGGCTGATTCCATCAGCCAATCAGAATATTCCTACCTTAATTCCGATTGGCTGATAGAATCCTATCAGCCAATCGGAAGTCGAGGGACGCCATCTTGGATGACGTCCCTTAAAGGAACCGTCATTCTGCAGTTGGACGTCGCCGGAAGAAGATGGGTCCGCGGTGGAGGTCTTCAGGATGGAGCCGGTCGTCATCGGATGAAGATAGAAGATGCCGCTTGGATCAAGATGGTTGCCGGTCCGGATCGCCTCTTCTTCCCGGATAGGATGAAGACTTTGGAGCCTCTTTTGGACCTCTTCAGGCACCGGATGATGGATCGCCAACCCCCGCTTGGGTTGGATGAAGATTTTGGAGCCAGGACGGATCGGTGATATCTGGTGAGGTGAAGACAAGGTAGGGTGATCTTCAGGGGCTTAGTGTTAGGTTTATTTAAGGGGGGTTTGGGTTAGATTAGGGGTATGTGGGTGGTGGGTTGTAATGTTGGTGGGGGGTATTGTATGTTTTTTTTTTACAGGCAAAAGAGCTGAACTTCTTGGGGCATGCCCCGCAAAGGGCCCTGTTCAGGGCTGGTAAGGTAAAAGAGCTTTTAACTTTAGTAATTTAGAATAGGGTAGGGCATTTTTTATTTTGGGGGGCTTTGTTGTTTTATTAGGGGGCTTAGAGTAGGTGTAATTAGTTTAAAATTGTTGTAATATTTTTCTTATGTTTGTAGATATTTTTTTATTTTTTGTAACTTAGTTCTTTTTTATTTTTTGTACTTTAGCAAGTTTATTTATTTGTATTTATTTGTAGGAATTGTATTTAATTAATTTATTGATAGTGTAGTGTTAGGTTAATTGTAGGTAGTTTAATTAATTTATTGATAGTGTAGTGTTAGGTTAATTGTAGGTAATTGTAGGTATTTTATGTAATTAATTTATTGATATTGTAGTGTTAGTTTTAATTGTAACTTAGGTTAGGATTTATTTTACAGGTAAATTTGTAATTATTTTAACTATTTTAGCTATTAAATAGTTCTTAACTATTTAATAGCTATTGTACCTGGTTAAAATAAATACAAAGTTACCTGTAAAATAAATATTAATCCTAAAATAGCTACAATATAATTATAATTTATATTGTAGCTATATTAGGATTTATTTTACAGGTAAGTATTTAGCTTTAAATAGGAATAATTTATTTAATAAGAGTTAATTTATTTTGTTAGATTTAAATTATATTTAACTTAGGGGGGTGTTAGTGTTAGGGTTAGATTTAGCTTTAGGGGTTAATCCATTTATTAGAATAGCGGTGAGCTCCGGTCAGCAGATTAGGGGTTAATAATTGAAGTTAGGTGTCGGCGATGTTAGGGAGGGCAGATTAGGGGTTAATACTATTTAATATAGGGTTAGTGAGGCGGATTAGGGGTTAATAACTTTATTATAGTAGCGCTCAGGTCCGGTCGGCAGATTAGGGGTTAATTATTGTAGGTAGGTGGAGGCGACGTTGTGGGGGGCAGATTAGGGGTTAATAAATATAATATAGGGGTCAGCGATGTTAGGGAACCAGATTAGGGGTACATAGGGATAATGTAAGTAGCAGCAGTTTACGGAGCGGCAGATTAGGGGTTAAAAATAATATGCAGGGGTCAGCGATAGCGGGGGCGGCAGATTAAGGGTTAATAAGTGTAAGGATAGGGGTGTTTAGACTCGGGGTACATGTTAGAGTGTTAAGTGCAGACGTAGGAAGGGTTACCGCATAGCAAACAATGGGGCTGCGTTAGGAGCTGAACGCGGCTTTTTTGCAGGTGTTAGGTTTTTTTTCAGCTCAAACAGCCCCATTGTTTCCTATGGGAGAATCGTGCACGAGCACGTTTTTGAGGCTGGCCGCGTCCGTAAGCAACTCTGGTATCGAGAGTTGAAGCTGCGTTAAAAATGCTCTACGCTCCTTTTTTGGAGCCTAACGCAGCCTTTATGTGGACTCTCGATACCAGAGTTATTTTTATGGTGTGGCCAGAAAAAAGCCAGCGTTAGTTTTTCGGGTCGTTACCAACAAAACTCCAAATCTAGGCCTAAGTTAATATGTTATATTTAACTGTTTAACTATATAATATAAACAAAAATGTATTAAGTTCAGGTTGAGATTATATTTTCTGGGACTCCTGGGCAATCAAGGTCGTCCGTAGTTCTCTTGAGATGCTTTCAACTTTGCTGGGCACTGATACCAGGCCTGACTCAAGAACTCATTTATTAGTTCACTAGGCGATAAGGCTGCCCAGAGAGCAGTCTATTTAAAAAAAAAAAACTACAAACCCCAAAGCTAAAATTACACAAAATAAAAAATGTAAAATTACAGAAAAAAAATATAAACAAAGCTATCCAAAATAAAAAATGTAAATCTAAACTACTTCCCCTATAAAAAAAATCTCCCCAAAAATAAAAACACCCCCTAATCTAATACTAAACTACCAACATCCCTTAAAAGGGCTTTTGTAGTGCCAGCTTGTTTACCTAAATAAATGACCAATTACCCCCTAACAGTAAAAAAACCCTACCCACTAAACCCCAAAAATAAAAAAAAATAAACTACCCATTGACCTTAAAGGGGCATTTGTATGGGCATTCAGCTCTTTTCCAGTCCAAACAACCCTATTAAAAAAATAAAAAAAAGCCTTGCCTAAAAATAAAAAAAAGCCTAAGACTAAGCCCCAAATAGGTACTCACTGTTCCTGAAGTACGGCAGAGAAGGTCTTCTTCCAGTCGGCTCCATCATCTTCTATCTTCATCCGGAATGAAGGCGGCACAGAGGTGCGGAGCTGTCTTCCCCGATGTGTGGATCCTCAGTGGCGGTCCTCTTCATCCGATGTCTATTGAACACTAAAGATTGAAAGAAAGTTACGCAATCAATTTGGGGTACCTTGCATTCCTATTGGCTGAAATTTTGAAATTAGCCAATAGGATGAGAGCTACTGAAATCCTATTGGCTGTTCAAATCAGCCAATAAGATTTCAGTAGCTCTCATCCTATTGGCTGATTTCAAAATTTCAGCCAGTAGGAATGCAAGGTACCCCAATAAATATGGGGTAACTTGCATTCAATCTTCAGTGTGCGAAGGACGATTGCATGAAGAGGAGCCTCCACGCCGCTGAGGACCGCTGACACCGAGGACCGCCGCCGTTGAGGGCCGCTGCTGAGGATCCACGCATCGGGGAAGCCAGCTCCACACCTCCGCTACGCGCCGCCTTCGCTCTGGATGAAGATAGAAGATGATGGAGCCACCTGGAAGAAGACCTTCTCTGCTTGACTTCAGGAACGGTGAGTACCTATTTGGGGATTAGTGTTAGGATTTTTATTTATTTATTTATTTATTTATTAAGATTAGGGATTTAATGGGATGTAAAAGAGCCGATTTCCCTTTTAAGGGCAGTAAGAGAGCTGAATGCCCTTTTAAGGACAATGCCCATACAAATGCCCCTTTAGGGGCAATGGGTAGTTTAGGTTTTTTTTGGTATTGTTTTTTTTTTATTTTGGGGGGTTTGGTGGGTGGGGTTTATTTACTGTTAGGGGGATTTAGTAATTTTTAAATGTAAAAGAGATGTTTAACTTAGGGCAATGCCCTACAAAAGGCCATTTTAAGGGCTATTGGTAGTTTAGATTAGGGGTGTTTTTATTTTGGGGGGACTTTTTATTTTCATAGGGATTAGGTATAAAAAAATATTTGTGATTATTTTGTTTATTTTTTTCTGCAATGTTAGACTTTTTTATTTTTTAGTAATTAAATGAGTTATTTGCATTGTGGGGGGGGGTTGGCGGTGTAGGGGTTAATATATTAATTAGGTTTATTGCGATGTAGGAGTTTGGCGGTTTAGAGGTTAATAGATTAATTAGGTTTATTGCAATGTGGGGGGTTGCGGTTAAGGAGTTAATATTTTAATTATGTTATTTGAGGATTAGGGGTCAATTACTTTATTTTTTTGCAATGTGAGGGATGGCAGTTTAGGTGTTTGTTAATACTTTGTGCGGGAGGTTAGTTTTTTTTTGTTATACTTCATGCGTGCGGTTACGCGTTTTCTTTTTTATTTATTTCTTGCGGGCGATTACTTGTTTTTTTAGTTATTAAGTGCGGGCGGTTTGCGTGTTTTTTTTTATTAAGGCTTCGGGTTTGCCTACACTGCATCCAGGTGAATTATTTTGGCTGCCTCGCGCAGCCAACATTCCTTTGAGGATGCATGCGCAACTGGCAACAGCAACGGACATGTTACAAAAGCGATTATAGTATAGATTGTGTAATTATGGTTGTAAATGATTTTTATGATGATATTACAATCTTTGCTTTATTGTACACCTGTTTATTTGTTAATAAAGCTTCTCTTGGAAAAAAAAATTAAAGCTGTTTTGAAATTTATGTGTAAAGCTGGTCCACAAGGCAGAAGTTAAGAGACTTGTGGGATTTTTCCCTGGCATAAAAATTAAACAAGTTTTCTAAGAAAAATAAAGTTAAAGAAAAAAAATGACTTTCATTTCTCTTTACATAATCATATTAAAGTGCAAATGGAGATTGTTTTCTTGAGATTAATGTCCCTTTAAGAGACCCTATGGATGAGCATAAACTTAAAAAAAAATTACAATTACAATGCTAATTAAATAATTAACCTTTATATTAGTTAATTAATTCTACCGAGTCTGTACAGCCCAGGAAATTTAATTGTCTCACAGTTTAAAGGAATATAAGGCTCCTGAATACGAACAGAATTTTTTTTTTAAATAAGCATTCCTAACTTTAACATATCTTTTAGTGTAGGCATTCTCACTCTCTTTTTTTTTAATTACATGGACAATACATGTGTTAGTATCAATTTAAAATGAGCATTCTTTTAAAATAGTTTTCTTCAAAATTATGAGAAGTTCCTAGGACAATATGACATAGTTATATTGTAATTTCCACTTTGGCCCCATCTTTAAAAATATAGGTCAGGCTGATAAAATACCGTTTGGGTGACAATTATTGAGTTGGGTGACAATAAGTGCTCAGCCAACCAGAATGAACACACTGCTGACAAAACTTACAGTCAAGACCCTCTAAAGTGTACTTGTGGGAATAAAAAAAGAAATAAAAATGCAGCAAACAAAATGGAATACCTGATTTGGGAAATGTCACATTAAAAACGTCATCATCACGTGTTTCAAACTCTTTCCATGCATAGGTTAAGCTATCTGCTGTATGTACACCTGATGGCACTCGCATTCCTTCAAATTCCATGTACTCTCTCGTAACATTTTCCATACTGAGATTTTCTAAGGAGAAAAAAAAAACAAGTTAACAAGTTAAAAATATTTTAAAAATATGGTTAATTATAAATATTCACCACCGCTAAAGTTATGTCAAATATTTAGTGATCTGGTCTAGTTTCATCCCGCTCCATTTCTTATCCTCATACAAGTTTAGATTCATTACCTACTGTGTGTATCACAGCATGTGAGCATGCAAGAAACGCGTTAGCCTACCTTGTATAACTTACCTGTGTTAAACTTCTGTACAACATTAAAGAGTGAAGAGCGTTTGCTTTTAGAAGCAATTTGCAAATGGACTAATTAAAACAGTGAGAGCTTGAAGAATACTTCTAAACACACCAATTTAGTCCTGTTGCTACAGCTTTGAGACCCATAGATAGACAACAGATATGGTACAATAAATAATTAGGATTAAAAAAATAATAAAAGGATTATAAAAGTGCAAAAAGAAAATGCTCTATTGTGTTCATTTTATTATTGCACTACTGCTTGCACTAAAGTCAACGCCAGGTTAGCAATGCATTGCTGGGAACTAGCTGAACACGTCTAGTGAGCTAATGAAAAGTGGTAAAGATGTATAGCCACCAATCACAAGCTAGCTCACAGTAGTGTATTGCTGATCTGGAGCTGACTTTGGTGCAGGAAAAGTCTAGGTATGCTGAACAATAAAGGATACCAAGAGAACAAAACCAGTTTTTAAAGAAAACTAAATTGAAAAGTCTATTATAATCGAAAGTTTTATCTGAATAGTAAACGTTTAATGTTGAATTCCACGTCCCTTTCAGTCTTAATCACTGAAAATATAATGTATTTAGCTCGGTATATTCTGAGTGTTAGATAATGTCTAGCAGTGCTTCAGGTCTCTGGGACTGTGAGACCCAGCAGGCAGATAGAACTGTGAGCTAGACAATTTACTACTCAATTATGTCTTTTTCCCCTTACCCCATATCTTTCAGTCTCTCCCTGTCTTTTTTTTAACTCCACATTCACTTTAACACACCATCGGCTCCATTTACTAAAAGAGGGACGCACAAGGTTTGCTGGCGGAAAGTTGTTACATAATTTTCACATAGTGCAGAATTATGTAACATTACTTTAGCGACAGCTTTAAAAATCAAAATATTTGATAGATTTTAGCCCTTAACCATTGCACTTACCAGGTCTCCTCTCCAGGCTGTTCTGATCATGTCTTCTTTCTCAAAAGCGGTTTGCTTTTTTTGTGATTAGACAGTGCGCCTGATCGTGCTATTGAACTGAATGTAGCGTGCTCCCACTCTGGTCTGGTACATAGGAGCGCGCTACATTTAGTTCAGTAGCGCGATCGAGCTTGCTGTGATTAGACAGCGTGATCAGGCGCAGGTAACTTATTACATACACTGTAAAAATTTTGTTAGTGTAACTGCATTTTTTCACTGTTATTTCAAAATTTGGGAAAATTTGTGTTTCTTAAAGGCGCAGTAACGTTTTATATATTGCTTGTAAACTTGTTTTAAAGTGTTTTCCAAGCTTGCTAGTCTCATTGCTAGTCTGTTTAAACATGTCTGACACAGAGGAACCTACTTGTTCATTATGTTTGAAAGCCATGGTGGAGCCCCATAGGAGAATGTGTACTAAATGTATTGATTTCACCTTAAACAGTAAAGATCAGTCTTTATCTATAAAAGAATTATCACCAGAGGGTTCTATCGAGGGGGAAGTTATGCCGACTAACTCTCCCCACATGTCAGACCCTTCGCCTCCCGCTCAGGGAACGCACGCTAATATGGCGCCAATTACATCAGGGACGCCCATAGTGATTACCTTGCAGGACATGGCTGCAATCATGAATAATACCCTGTCAGAGGTATTATCTAGATTGCCTGAATTAAGAGGCAAGCGCGATAGCTCTGGGGTTAGGAGAGATACAGAGCGCGCAAATGCTGTTAGAGCCATGTCTGATACTGCGTCAAAGTATGCAGAACATGAGGACGGAGAGCTTCAGTCTGTGGGTGACATCTCTGACTCGGGGAAACCTGATTCAGAGATTTCTAATTTTAAATTTAAGCTTGAGAACCTCCGTGTAATGCTTGGGGAGGTATTAGCTGCTCTGAATGACTGTAACACAGTTGCAATTCCAGAGAAATTGTGTAGGCTGGATAGATACTATGCGGTGCCGGTGTGTACTGACGTTTTTCCTATACCTAAAAGGCTTACAGAAATTATTAGCAAGGAGTGGGATAGACCCGGTGTGCCCTTTTCCCCACCTCCTATATTTAGAAAAATGTTTCCAATAGACGCCACTACACGGGACTTATGGCAGACGGTCCCTAAGGTGGAGGGAGCAGTTTCTACTTTAGCAAAGCGTACCACTATCCCGGTTGAGGACAGTTGTGCTTTTTCAGATCCAATGGATAAAAAATTGGAGGGTTACCTTAAGAAAATGTTTATTCAACAAGGTTTTATTTTACAGCCCCTAGCATGCATTGCGCCTGTCACTGCTGCGGCGGCATTCTGGTTTGAGGCCCTGGAAGAGGCCATCCAGACAGCTCCATTGAATGAAATTATTGACAAGCTTAGAACGCTTAAGCTAGCTAACTCATTTGTTTCTGATGCCATTGTTCATTTGACTAAACAAACGGCTAAGAATTCCGGATTCGCCATCCAGGCGCGTAGGGCGCTATGGCTTAAATCCTGGTCAGCTGACGTGACTTCAAAGTCTAAATTACTCAACATTCCTTTCAAGGGGCAGACCTTATTCGGGCCTGGCTTGAAGGAAATTATTGCTGACATTACTGGAGGCAAGGGTCATACCCTTCCTCAGGACAGGGCCAAATCAAAGGCCAAACAGTCTAATTTTCGTGCCTTTCGAAATTTCAAGGCAGGAGCAGCATCAACTTCCTCCGCTTCAAAACAAGAGGGAACTGTTGCTCATTCCAGACAGGCCTGGAAACCTAACCAGTCCTGGAACAAGGGCAAGCAGGCCAGAAAGCCTTCTGCTGCCCCCAAGACAGCATGAAGGAACGGCCCCCTATCCGGAAATGGATCTAGTGGGGGGCAGACTTTCTCTCTTCGCCCAGGCGTGGGCAAGAGATGTTCAGGATCCCTGGGCGTTGGAGATCATATCTCAGGGATATCTTCTGGACTTCAAAGCTTCTCCTCCACAAGGGAGATTTCATCTTTCAAGGTTATCAGCAAACCAGATAAAGAAAGAGGCATTCCTAAACTGTGTGCAAGACCTCCTAGTAATGGGAGTGATCCATCCAGTTCCGCGGACGGAACAAGGACAGGGATTTTATTCAAATCAGTTTGTGGTTCCCAACAAAGAGGGAACCTTCAGACCAATCTTGGATCTAAAGATCTTAAACAAATTCCTCAGAGTTCCATCATTCAAAATGGAAACTATTCGGACCATCCTACTCATGATCCAAGAGGGTCAGTACATGACCACAGTGGACTTAAAGGATGCCTACCTTCACATACCGATTCACAAAGATCATCATCGGTTCCTAAGGTTTGCCTTTCTAGACAGGCATTACCAATTTGTAGCTCTTCCCTTCGGGTTGGCCACTGCCCTGAGAATTTTTACAAAGGTTCTGGCCTCACTTCTGGCGGTTCTAAGACTGCGAGGCATAGCGGTGGCTCCATATCTAGACGACAGGCGTCAAGCTTTCAAATTGCCAAGTCTCATACAGAGATAGTTCTGGCATTTCTGAGGTCGCATGGGTGGAAAGTGAACGTTGAAAAGAGTTCTCTATCACCACTCACAAGAGTCTCCTTCCTAGGGACTCTTATAGATTCTGTAGAGATGAAAATTTACCTGACGGAGTCCAGGTTATCAAAACTTCTAAATGTTTGCCGTGTCCTTCATTACATTCCACGCCCGTCAGTTGCTCAGTGCATGGAAGTAATCGGCTTAATGGTAGCGGCAATGGACATAGTGCCATTTGCGCGCCTGCATCTCAGACCGCTGCAATTATGCATGCTAAGTCAGTGGAATGGGGATTACTGAGATTTGTCCCCTCTACTAAATCTGGATCAAGAGACCAGAGATTCTCTTCTCTGGTGGCTTTCTCGGGTCCATCTGTCCAAGGGTATGACCTTTCGCAGGCCAGATTGGACGATTGTAACAACAGATGCCAGCCTTCTAGGTTGGGGCGCAGTCTGGAACTCCCTGAAGGCTCAGGGATCGTGGATTAAGGAGGAGAAACTCCTCCCAATAAATATTCTGGAGTTAAGAGCAATATTCAAGGCTCTTCTAGCTTGGCCTCAGTTAGCAACACTGAGGTTCATCAGATTTCAGTCGGACAACATCACGACTGTGGCTTACATCAACCATCAAGGGGGAACCAGGAGTTCCCTAGCGATGTTAGAAGTCTCAAAGATAATTCGCTGGGCAGAGTCTCACTCTTGCTACCTGTCAGCGATCCACATCCTAGGCGTAGAGAACTGGGAGGCGGATTTTCTTAGTCGTCAGACTTTTCATCCGGGGGAGTGGGAACTCCATCCGGAGGTGTTTGCTCAACTGGTCCATCGTTGGGGCAAACCAGAACTGGATCTCATGGCATCTCACCAGAACGCCAAGCTTCCTTGTTACAGATCAAGGTCCAGGGACCCGGGTGCAACGCTGATAGATGCTCTAGCAGCTCCTTGGTTCTTCAACTTGGCCTATGTGTTTCCACCGTTTCCTCTGCTCCCTCGACTGATTGCCAAACTCAAACAGGAGAGAGCATCAGTGATTCTGATAGCGCCTGCGTGGCCACGCAGGACCTGGTATGCAGACCTAGTGGACATGTCATCTCTTCCACCATGGACTCTGCCTCTGAGGCAGGACCTTCTAATACAAGGTCCTTTCAATCATCCAAATCTAATTTCTCTGAGACTGACTGCATGGAGATTGAACGCATGATTCTATCAAGGCGTGGCTTCTCCGAGTCAGTTATTGATACCTTAATACAGGCTTGGAAGCCTGTCACCAGGAAAATCTACCATAAGATATGGCGTATATATCTTTATTGGTGTGAATCCAAGAGTTACTCATGGAGTAAGGTTAGGATTCCTAGGATATTGTCCTTTCTCCAAGAGGGTTTGGACAAAGGCTTATCAGCTAGTTCTTTAAAAGGACAGATCTCTGCTCTGTCTATTCTTTTGCACAAGCGTCTGGCAGAAGTTCCAGACGTCAAGGCATTTTTTCAGGCTTTGGTTAGGATTAAGCCTGTGTTTAAAACTGTTGCTCCCTCGTGGAGCTTAAACTTGGTTCTTAAAGTTCTTCAGGAAGTTTCGTTTGAACCCCTTCATTCCATTGATATTAAACTTTTATCTTGGAAAGTTCTGTTTTTGATGGCTATTTCCTCGGCTCGAAGAGTCTCTGAGTTATCTGCCTTACATTGTGATTCTCCTTATCTGATTTTTCATTTAGACAAGGTAGTTCTGCGTACCAAACCTGGGTTTTTACCTAAGGTGGTTTCTAACAGGAATATCAATCAAGAGATCGTTGTTCCATCATTGTGTCCTAATCCTTCTTCAAAGAAGGAACGTCTTTTGCATAATCTGGACGTAGTCCGTGCCTTGAAGTTTTACTTACAGGCTACTAAAGATTTTCTTCAAACATCTGCCCTGTTTGTTGTTTACTCTGGACAGAGGAGAGGTCAAAAAGCTTCGGCAACCTCTCTCTCCTTTTGGCTTTGGAGGATAATACGCTTAGCCTATAAGACTGTTGGACAGCAGCCCCCTGAAAGGATTACAGCTCATTCTACTAGAGCTGTGGCTTCCACTTGAGGCTTTTAAAAATGAGGCCTCTGTTGAACAGATTTGCAAGGCTGCGACTTGGTCTTCGCTTCACACCTTTTCAAAATTTTACAAATTTGACACTTTTGCTTCTTCGGAGGCTGTTTTTGGGAGAAAGGTTCTACAGGCAGTGGTTCCTTCCGTTTAAGTTCCTGCCTTGTGCCTCCCATCATCCGTGTACTTTAGCTTTGGTATTGGTATCCCACAAGTAATGGATGATCCGTGTACTGGATACACTTAACAAGAGAAAACATAATTTATGCTTACCTGATAAATTTATTTCTCTTGTAGTGTATCCAGTCCACGGCCCGCCCTGTCCTTTTAAGGCAGGTCTAAATTTTAATTAAACTACAGTCACCACTGCACCCTATGGTTTCTCCTTTCTCGTCTTGTTTTGGTCGAATGACTGGATATGGCAGTGAGGGGAGGAGCTATATAGCAGCTCTGCTGTGGGTGATCCTCTTGCAACTTCCTGTTGGGAAGGAGAGTATCCCACAAGTAATGGATGATCCGTGGACTGGATACACTACAAGAGAAATAAATTTATCAGGTAAGCATAAATTATGTTTTTGTATTTGATGACTACCTTGAATCTACACTCAAAAAGGCCCAGAATTGCCATCAAGCAAAGCAGTTAAATACCCAGTGGCCCACAATATTGTAGCTTCACCCTTCTATTCTTAAAGGGACAGCTAACACCTTTCTGTATTGCTGTAGAATTACATATCAGCCAAATTTAAAAACGTTCTTAAAACAAATTAATATCCTTTTCACTGCAATTGTTTATCAATAGCCAAACCCTGCCCACCATTTAGCTTATTTGGATGAGCCAATCTGAGCTTTAGTCTGCTGACAACAAGGCTAGCCAAGGTTAGTATAAAGTATTTTGTTTAGCAGATGTTATCAGCTAAAGCCAGTTAGGGAAAGATATGTAGCAGGGTTAGTCTCAAGAAGTCAGCAAGGTGCATTTTAAGTTCCTCAATATTTAGAGCTAAATTATATGAACATATGGCAAAATAAATAATGAAAGTGTGTTGCAAAGTTGTTTCATATAACTAAACATTTTCGTGGCATTTCTAGGGTTGTTAGTTTTCCAGTTTTTATTTATACAGTGTTGTGTTTCAGTTGGCTGTCTGGTAATGTATATGTAAATATAACGGATATATACATATTCATTTTGCATTTACATCCCCTTGCAAAAGTGATAGCAGGGCCTGTAAAGGGGTGATGTGGCTTAAAGTGCTGTTTATGTGCTTTCTGTCTGACAGTAAATGAGTCAGTTCCAGAAGTGTCTCACTCCCATACACACATAGGCCTCAAGTGCAGTGTTGCATACCTTCCACCCATCCCGTATCTTGATAGTTTGTGACAGGTCGGGAGGTCTGCCAGCTGTCCCTCTGGTTATGCTGGTATACAAAGCACCTGTACAGAGCAGTCTGGACAGATGCATTACAATAAGGGGACGTAGAGGCTAGAAGACCTGAATGTTTGGGATTATTGCCTCGTTGCAACATTAAGTGATTGTTAAAGTGATGGTAAACCCTCCCCTTTTTAAAATCACATCCGGAATGTTATTGATATTTTAGATGGAGTTTATTTCATCAGTTGTAGTGAAGATGCGCTACAACTGCCCACTTCAAAAGACAAATTTTCTGTGAGCTTACAATTTGAATTGTTGTCCAATCAGTGCTCTCCCCATATGGTACTTTTGTTGTAGCTAGAGTTCTGATTGGAGAACAATTCAAACCGTTAGCTCACAGAAACATTTACTTTTGAAATGGGCAGTGGTGTGCAGGGTATTTGAATTTCATATCTATATTAAAAAGTAACTTATTGTGCATCTTCATTACTACTGATGAATTAAACTCCATCTAAAATATCACATACATTCAGGATCTGATTTTTAAAAAGGGGAGAGTTTACCATCACTTTAATTAAATTATTGCCTCTTTTACTGACATTTACATTTTGTTTTGCTTTTCTTGTGTAGAACCAACAGCAGCAGAGAACAAATGCCACACTTACACAAAGAGACCCGTGAACAGTGGTTGATCACAGTAAAAGAGTTCATGACCTCAGCACTGTTGATGCTGATTGGCTGCTCTTCATTTCTTCATTTTTTTTATTTTTTTTTACCTGCAGCTGGGCAGCAGCCGAGTATAACTTTTTACACAGAACTTACTCTGCTGAGATGAGGAAATTGTGAGGTAAAATATCTTTCTTTTTTACATAGAGATGCTCAGGTGATATTTTCCTGTCAGCTTTTTACAGTTATACTGCATCAGTTTCAAGTGATTTAGCATATGAGTATTATGTCCCTTTAAAAAAAACAACGCAAGACAGTATGAGGTATATACACTTTCCTTTCATACATTTTTCACCTTATTTTATAAATGTTTCTGTTCAGAAAGAAAAATGTATTGAAAGAATTTGCAAATTATATATTGAACCTCTCCCCATGAGACAAGGAACTGCATGTGAACAAAACTCTGAATTTAATTATTTTGCTTACCATGGATTTTTTTTTTTGGATGCCTCTAATTTAAAATCCAGAATAAAAATAGGTTTTCACTGCAATTATTATTGCATGTGCTGTCTTTTTTTCTATTTAATTAAGACTTACTGGCTACTGTTTTATAAATTACCATATATCAGTT